>NC_065965.1:1832500-2137916 GCF_021464435.1 Cataglyphis hispanica | reverse complement strand
TTTTTGTAGATGTTTAATTAAATATTTTTGTAGCAGATTAATTAAATTATATATAAATTCTATTTTAATAATAATAAAAATTCCAAACAACGCCTATAATATTGAACTGAAATGTCATACAAAAGAAAATAATTTCCAAATCGGGAAGCTCATACGGCACTGTGATGATGCGTAGCACGCGCCGTTACGCACGAAGCCCGCGGCGAATGTGATTCAGGCTTGTGTACATGTACCCAAGCATTAAAGAGATCCTACCGCGATATATAAATGTCGCGCGATGTATTCACACATTGTTCACGATTTTGCCGACGTCGTCGGTTTCTCGCGGCTCGCAGTTCTGGACTGACCGATATTCTTTGCCATTGTATTCGAGAGAAAAGTCACGCGAACAACGGGAAGTAGCGGCTGCCGGATCAGCCGGGTCCGATCAGCTGGATTGCAAACGAGGAATAAGCACGCGAATTTTGGAAAGATGCTCCGACTCACCAATTTGTCGAGGGTCCGTTTCTCACGGTATATGTATATATGTATATCGATAAGAATCGATTAGAATTGATCTTACGATCGATTTCTTCAAGGAAAGTTAATTGCGTCTAGTTGAAATCTTCGATGCTGTGATTTGTTCATAGCAATTAATTTTGTCCGTAGTATTAAAAGTTGATCGAAACTACACTATTTTCAATCTTTAATCTATAATTAATTGTCAGCTATTTGTTTCTCTCTTATAGCCAGTAAAATTTAGTAAAAGATAAAAAAGTAATTATCGCATCTTAAAATGATAAGCTTTCTTCTTTAAGAAATAATTTTAGACGTTTTGCTGTGAAACATTTCTCGAATTAACATGCATTTCAAAACCATAAGTTGCATTTTTTAAAACTTAGGGTTATTCTAAATTGTTATAAAATATACGTTTAATAGTCTAAATTAGATCATATTCCATTTATAACCACAGATTTAATATTAAAAAACAATTAGTTACTCTATATAAATATATAAAACGTTTATTCATTCATTTAGTTATATTAAATAATAAATTATATTTTTTTTTAAATTTCAGCAGAAGTTTTTTAAAAAGATCCTTAATTATTTTATATTCGTATCATTCATTATCATATAATGATAGATTCACATTTACACAATAAAAAAGTGCAAACAAATACTATTAAAAGTTCGGTGATCCTATACGTGTGTTTTACTCACAGCCAATGAAGACGATTTTTGATTTTCGTGCTGAATAGAGAATCAGAAGAGAATGCCATGCGGAAAGCCAAAGACGATCGTATTAAAATCACGACGGCTTTCTTCCGCGTCAGTTTCGACGAACAAGACAGCGAAAAAGAAGACGAGAAGGAAGCATCATTAATAAAAAAATCGAAGAAAATAATTTCAGAGGCATCTGACGACGGCTTGATAAAAGTTAAAAAAAAATCCAGCATCCCAAAGACCGAAATTTCTTCAAACTTAGTCGCATCCGATCCTGAATTTTCGCCTCCGACATCGTACGTACAAAGTTGCGCTTTTAAATGCTTGCAGTCATCGAGCTTGAATAATACGGACAAACACTCGATCTTAGATAATAATATTTCAAAAAAGAACTATAACAAAAATAACGAAGCGAAAATCGAAACGCAAAGACTGACAGTACTGATGGCGCATTCCGACAAAGCCTTCTCCGAACACAGAACTTCCATTGCCAAGGACTCATCGGCAGGATTTCAACCTTCATCGATCGAAGAAGCGAACATTAATACCAAATACCATTCAATTACCATAGACAAATCGAGACATACTGAATTAACATCGAATTTGGAAATTCCTCCAGAGACTTCAGAATTCAGTGAATATAAATTTTGTTTTCCAAAATTATCAGAACAGTCGATTGGTGAAAACACTCACTCAGATATCAGGAAAGTATGTAAGTCAGTGTCACGGCCTTCAGTGACAACCACTGCGCAAGATAATCTCAACGAGATATCTAGCAAGAATGACAGTCGCAGGTCAACGTTACCAATGACAAGCGCCGATTTAAGCCAGTCCGCCTTTCAGGAGAAGAACACCCCGACCACTCAAAAATTTCCGACCTTCGAGGATATCTTGGCCGGAACTAGCGTGAATCCAATCCGGAAGTTCAGCATCGCAAACGCGGCGATTTGTTCGAGTCTGGCTCCGAGTTTGCTCGGAGCTATTCCGGGCGTGCCAAACTCCCTCTTACCGAATGGAGATCACAGGGACGGTAATTTGCATCGAAGTGCTACTTTGTCAAACTTGTCAATCGCTTCTACCGCCATCAGCGACGATACTTCTGTCGGTAGAACGCGTCGCGGATTGAAGTCATTCCTCCGTCTTCATATACCCACGTCGCATCCCGACACGATATGGCACAACGAAGACTATCATCATCACTTGCATCATCACTACCAGCACGATCATCATCATCATGATCATCATCATATGTTCCCGCATATTCACGTACCCACCATCACCTTCACGGCGCCGGCCGATGATGGCACTGGCCGCAAGTTCAACTTCGCCATTCGAAGGCATTCGAACGCGGTTAGTGTAAACTTACGGAGGTGCACGTCGTTTCTTGGCATTATCGTTTTTCTTAATATCTGTTGAGAGAGTCAGAGTCTGGCCAAACTTCAGCCAAATAAGCTTGAAAATATCTTGTTTCTCGGATTGGAAAAAATGCTAACAATGAGCAGTTTAATATAACGTTATTAATAAATAAATAACAAGAAAGGACTAATAATTTGTAAGTTTACTTTAAATATGAAGTCACAACAAATTGTGAATTTATTTTCATTTTATAGCTCGGAGCTTTATATAATTATTTAGCTTATATAATTATTGATAAAATTAATTATTCAACTTTAATGTTTGGAAATTATTCAGACTAACTAGATGTGTTAAGATATTAAACAAAGGAATATTAAAACTCTTTACTATAATTTTATTAACTATAGTGAAGCCACCACAGCAATGGAAATCACATGTCACATTGGTCAGACATTGACGTGAGTGTCTCTATAACACTACATTAATCTGTATTCGCGTTCTGTTTACAATAATTCACGCTTTAAGTTGACACGCCTAATTAAGATCGACACTGTTCGAGTCGAAAATATTCGATAATGATATTCTCAGATGAACATTATTGCGGATAATAAAAGTAATTATTGCAATTACTACGAAGATCGACGACAATCGTGTTGACGTAACATGAGCTTTTATCTTATCGGAATTGTTGCTTAGATATTTGTAGCCAAAGAATAAGATTAATCCGCAAGTAAGAATCACCTAATGTCACGATCAATAATCTAATTATTTCAAATGACAGATGTCTGTGTAAATGAATGTAACTGAATAACTCCGTTTACGAAATATTGAAATAAATGTACAAAAAAAAGAAATTAAATTTAAAAACAAAAAAAAATATCTATAAAATATAAATATTCAAAATTTTGTATGACTAGATTGTATTTTAGGAACTCTTTAACTGTTTATAATTCTAAATCTTTATCACTATCTTTTAATTTAATGACGTGTTTTTCATAACTCTATGCCCATCAGTTAATTTAATAAATTATTTACATACCATAGATTAACATTAGTGATTTTGTCGATTATTAATTTGAAAAAACGTTCCAGTCATATATTTAGGAAAATTTTGGAAACACTTACGTAAGACCAATTGCCACGTGCGTACGTATAGTATAATGGAATTTTGCCTGACTCAGTTTTGTCATCGATCTTTACGGCTGTTCGCTATATCCGCCGACGCTTGCGAATTAATACAGTGACGCTCTTCCTAATGCAAAGCGCACATCAGTATCATCTACTGTGGCATGTGTACAAGCCATGCCACTGCCAACGATTTCAATGTGACAAAATTGACGCATAAAGTAGAGCTGATCTAATGCATCTCTAATCGTGTGTGTATCTGCATTTGCACGCTGCAACATTGAATTTTTATTCAGTAGAGATCGGACCGTAGTAAACGAAAAATGGTGCTGTAATTCCCGAAAGCATAAGGGATTCTCTAAGCATCAAGAAGAGATTTTTCTTTGCAATAATTCAGAGAAACGAAGATTGACGCAAGAGTACATTTTAAAATTTTTATTTCACGCCGCAAGAGAAGAAAATACGCAATTTATATATTTGTGGCAATCTGCGCATCGCGAACTCAATTCTGTTTATTTCCTTAAACTAGGTATTTATTCATTTTTTAAATCTAAACAAAATATTTATATATATATATATATATATATATATATATATATATAATTAAATTAATTAATAGTGTTGTAAATATTTCTAAATTTAATAGAATATACAATTTTAATATGCTGTATATGTAGCAATAATTAATAATTATTACTACCAGTGTCTATTATTGTGAATGAGATAAAGGGCGATTTACGCGTCGAAGGATTATGAGAGAATATGTGATCTTGCTATAACATTATCCTTTTATATACCATAAATATCAAAACGCGCGTTAGATTGCAGACTATCGATAATTCACATTAGAGCGAAATGTCATTGCTTTCACAACATTTTCTAATAAAAATATATTGCTATATTGCTATAAAACTATCTAACTACGCTATTCAATGCTTAATAATGTACTTTGATTATATGATATTAATATCTAGATCTTATTGCAACATCTGATAAATGTGACAGTAAAAAAACAAAGTTCAATGTGTGAGAAACAGAATAGAGAAGTTAATTGTAAAATAAGATTTTGGTATATAAATATTATCTTATCTATGCAAATTATTTAGATCACTAACAAACTTATAGATTGGCAAACAAAATTATATAATTACTAAAAAATAATTAAAAAATATATTAGAAATTAATATAAAAAAGGCATGAAAATAATGAATAATAAAAAATAGCAAATTAGGTAATAATAATACTATATAAATACTAATAATTAACTTATAACAACTTAAAATTTATTTACACATCGCATACATACACAATGAAAACAAAATAAAAAATTAAACTTTGAGAACCTTTACTTGATTTTGCATCTGTTATCTGCGATTAACATTATAACTCTCAGCCGTACACGTGTCTTCATATTATCATTGACCCAGTTTCCATTCTGAAACATCAAGAAGTGCAAGCAGCGTTTTCCATTTTTCTGGATAAAGAATGCGCATTCAAATTACAACAAAATAAAAACGGTTAATACTCTTCACAATACGCCATACTTTCGCATACGCCCGTGTTGCGTATGACGCAATATTATTATTACAAAAATCCAGTATTGTTCGACAAAAGAGGAGAAATTCAAGATTGCGTGATGATTTCAGATTTTTATTTTACATGAAATCTAGTCGAGACTGTCTCATTCTATTTTATATTGGAGTTGACAATTTGAATACTTTAAAGGCATCACAGTTCTAAGAAGAAAACTAAAAAATGTGCAATGTATGAGATCTGCAATGACTCAAAATTTCAGTGATCTTAGGAGGCGGATTTCTTTTATTTACGTTTATTTACAATTCACAGCTCTCTTGAGATTAATACTAATGCCACAGAGTGTAAGATCGCTCTATAATGATGATCGATGCTTGCTTGGCTACTCATATATCTTGATATCTCGAAAGTTCCGTAATTTGTTGTGGCCCCACTGTACAATTTACATCGAATATTCGATTATAAAATGGATTATGTGGATCACAATAATTCTGGATGAAATTGAGATATTTTGTTTAATTAACGCAAAGAAGAGAGATTTGAAAAAAATTTCAGATTAAAAAATTAATTCTAAATATATTGACAAGATAAAAAAATTTTGCAAAAATTCTTATCATTTTATTATCAGATTAGATTTGATTAGATTAGATATTTAGATTATCAATGTAGAGATTGTCATATTTCGAAAATAATAAGGGAAGAAAAAAAATAATATTAAAAATAAAAAAGAATCAATAACTTATACGTTTCTAAAAGAGGTAATTATTAAGTCACAATGTAGCGGTGAAAGATTACATCTAAACAATGCTTGTGCAGTATTGTTTGTGTTGAGTTTTAAGATTGAATGATGTAATTCATCACTTGCATATGCTTTTTTTGCGTAATAAAGAGTTTTTGAGTAATAAAGAGTTTTTCAATTTATCTAATCTTATCTGTGAAAGATTTGCTCTAACGGTTTTTAATAACAGTGATAAAAATCAAAGACACGGTTAATCAAAATCTAACTATGAGTTCTCTTGTCACTTTCACAGACATTGCATCGAATTGACTCGATGGTATCGCTTTGTTACCGATCACTTACGAGCTACATCACAGATGATAATCTCGCCGGATTGCAGAATTTTCTCGAGAACAAACGAGTGCAGGTCGATGACAGAGATGAGGTAATTGTAAATCATTTTAAAAAATTCTCGAAAAAAAAATCAGGAATTTAATTTAATTTTCTTTTTTTAGAAATCTTTTTCTCTTTTTAGAAATTTCAAGATAATCAAATTATGCAAGATATATGATATAAATAGATCTCATATAAGATGTAAATAGATGCTAAAAGACTTTTTATCATAGAAAATTCTAAGGAAAGAATAATATAAGTGATATATATATTTACATTAGATAACTCCTTTGTAACATCAAATCGCGAATATGAAAAATAATAATCATTATAAAGTTTTCTATATACATATTTGTCGTACTTTTTCTCGTGAACCTTCGAATTTTTTGAACCAATTATTTTCTTATTACAGAATAGTAGTACTGCCCTCATCTTTGCAGCAACCAAAGGGAAAATACACTTCGTTCGAGAACTCATCAATCATGGAGCGGATGTCAATGCTGAAGACGCGGTTGGTAGCTGTTGACGACATTTGAATTCATTCAGAATAGATTAAAATTCTAATATGCAAGTTTCTGCATAATTTTTTCAGGATAACTGGACGGCATTGCTATGCGCGGCGAAGGAAGGTCACACCGAGATCTGTCTCGAGTTGTTGGAGCACGGCGCCGATCTGGAGCATCGAGACATGGTCAGAGGAAGTTGTATATCTTGTTGACTTGGCCTAGTGCCATTAATGTAAATTTATAATTGAAAACCTGAGAAGAACTGTCTTATTTTATCAGACAGAAATTAAAGCCAAGTCTCTTTTTACCTTATGATTAAAAATTATTTTCATCAATATAATTTCTATCATAATTTTTTACATAATATTTATTCTAATAGAAACCATATAAATATTTTTATATAATAAATTATATTTTTATATAATATGTAAATAAAAATTTGAAAGATCGAGGACTCCTATTATAGGGTGGATGGACGGCACTTATGTGGGCAACGTACAAGGGCAGGTCGGCGACGGTGACGATGCTGCTAGCACACGAGGCTGACGTCAATGCGCATGGAAATTTTCATATTTCCTCATTATTATGGGCCGCTGGCAGGGGTTATCCTGATATAGTCAAGGATCTCATTGCTCATGGGGCGAAGGTCAATGTCGGCGACAAGGTAATCGTCGGCGAACATATTGCAAATCGATGGCCATCGTGTTTACTTTCGAGATATGACCTATCCTTATTATTTTTTCAGTATGGCACTACGGCACTCGTGTGGGCTTCCCGCAAGGGAAACGTAGAAATAGTTGATATCCTTCTGAAGGCCGGGGCTAATGTTGACACGGCCGGCATGGTAAGAAATTTTTAAAAAATGCTAAAATTTTGAAACAATAGACTCTGGTCAAAATTTTGACACTAAAAGAGGCAGGAGAAATATTGTATATATGTACATACAAGTCCTATAATTAGATTTTATCTTATAAATTTCTCTTTTATTTATATAAAATCTGATATAATAAGATTATTAGATATAATATATAATATTTCAAAAAAACTTCACTTTTAATATTGAAAATTTTTTGATTGATACTTTTTTTTTTTAAACAATTTTATTTGTAGTATTCGTGGACTGCCCTGCTTGTAGCAACCCTCGGAAACCATGTGGAAGTAGCGTTGCTACTATTGGAGCATAAGCCCAACGTGAATGCTCTAGATAAGGACGGTTGCACTGCCCTAGCGTTAGCCTGCCGAGAAGGTCATCACGAAATAGCGAGCGCCCTTTTAAATGCCGGCGCTTATGTTAATATTCAGGATCGTGCCGGCGATACGAATCTAATCCATGCCGTTAAGGGCGGCCATCGAAGCGTGGTAGAATCCTTGCTGAAAAAATATGCGGACGTCGACATCGCCGGGAAGGTACGACTCGACTTTATTTTTTTCTTTAATTATCGCATATCTTCCTTGAAGATCGATTTGGAAAAAGATCACGATTTTCATCGAGTATTGCGATTCTCAAATATTGATCATTTCACGATAAAGTCGAATCGTTTCTTGCATCAAGTTCCACACAAACGGAGTATGCAAAGCTTGGTAAAATAATCAATACCAGAATTCGAATTTCGGTACGATGGATACTTTAATAAGAGACGATCTTGGATCTAGTCTCGTGATATCCAATCCGAAAGCCATCTCGAGCTAGGTTGGCGCGTGATTTTCCTGCGGTTAACTAAAGAAGAAGTTTTATTTAAAATCAAACTAACCATTCCGTCCGTATATATTTTAGGATAAAAAAACCGCAACTTACATAGCAGTAGAGAAAGGCAATGTACCGATACTCAAATTATTACTAAACGCTAACCCAGACCTGGAGATTGCTACAAAAGACGGCGACACGCCTTTATTGAGAGCGGTGAGGTCGCGTAACGCCGAAATCGTGCAATTGCTTTTAGACAAGAAAGCCAAGGTCTCGGCTACCGACAAGAAGGGCGACACTGTACTGCACGTGGCGATGCGCGCGCGATCGAAAGCAATCGTCGAGATACTATTGAGGAATCCAAAGAATAGCCAGTTATTGTACCGTCCGAATAGACAAGGCGAGACCCCCTACAACATCGACGTCAATCATCCCAAGACGATTCTTGGACAGATATTTGGCGCTCGTAAGTTTTAAAACAGATGCCGTTATCCTTCACGATACGTGGAGGAAACATATTATAAATTTTCTCTAACACGATTTATAGAATAATTAATAATAAATATTATAGGGCGTTTAAATACTAACGAGGATAATGAGAACATGCTTGGTTACGACTTGTACAGCAGCGCACTGGCAGATATTCTTAGTGAACCATCGCTTTCTACACCGATCACTGTCGGCCTTTATGCAAAATGGGGTTCTGGAAAGTCATTCCTTCTGAACAAACTGAAGGGTATCGTCATATAATTTATAGATGCCATATACTATCCCCTAAAATTTGTCCTGTAGACTAATAAATATTTTTCATAAATTTATAGTATAAACTTTATCTTTTAGAGAAATTTTAAAAAATTGTGACTTAATTTAAAATAAGATATTAATTTAATATAAATCGTTATCTCTTTTTAACGTTATATATTCTGTGCAGCAAATAAAAATTAAATTTCTATGTTTGAACATTAGAATATAAAATTGTAGTTTACATAATCCAAGCTATGTGTGAGAGAAGTTATTATAAATTTAATCACAACGATTATTCTTCACAGAGGAAATGAAAAACTTCGCGCGACAATGGATCGATCCAGTATTCCAATTTTCTTCCCTGCTCTTTCTAGTAGTAGCCCACATATCCTTAGTAGTGGGTTTAATCATAGGTCTCACATTACAATCGTGGATCATTGGTCTGTCGTGCGGGATAAGTTTACTGGTTATCGTTTATATCTTTCTGCTACTCGTTTGGTATGCCAATAAGAGGTAAGGCTTTTGCGAAAAAAACAACGAACAATATAATTTTCCATTCGATATTCTCATCAGAGATGACATTTTAATTGCAGATACGATTGGTACTGGCCTTATAATCTAACAGTAGGGCTTACCACAAAATTGAACGCGCTGAAATTATTATTACAAGTCATTTTTTGTCACCCACCGGGCGGTCAGTGTCACGATAGCATAGCGGTGCAACCGATCAAATTTTATTTCACCGATCAGACTCGCGTGGGAACGACCGCCGCTGGCGAGAACGCAGTCGTCCAGATGGTCGGCTCGCTTTATGACTCGATTGAGAACGACTTCGGTTTGCTGTCAACCAGGCTATACAGATCGTTTCGACCGAAACCGGATAAGTCGACGACTAAATGGAAATGGAGACATCTATGTTGTTTGCCATATATAATCATATTCGAATTCTGCTTTTGCAGCCTACTAGTCGGTCTCTCAGTGCTGACGGTGTATTTTATAGACATGCCGAGCGAGGAGTAAGTAATTGTGCACTTGAATGTTTCAATGAATGTTGTTATATCATGTTGTATATCATGTTGTTTTTACATATTAAATCATATTTAGGCCCACGATAGATCGAGGCACTGCTCATATCATCATGATCACTATTGGCTTGGTCTTGGCCACCAGTATAATAGCGAATCTGTATACGTGGAGCAGAACGCTAAAGGCATTAGTTTTCTCGCAGAGGAGACATCTTCAGCGTAGCATTTCAAAACTCGAGACTTTAAAAAGTGAAGGATTTATTCAGACTTTAAGAAGCGAAGTCAGTTTAATGACAGAAATGGTAAATTATCTATCTATTGATGATAATTAGAATTATCTTAGCAGTGTAGCCTTTAATCGTAATTTTTACGTAGGTCAAATGTTTGGATAGTTTCATGGCTCAACAAAGTAGACTAGTCATAATAGTGGATGGTCTGGATAGTTGTGAACAAGATAAAGTTTTACTAGTTTTGGATGCTATACAAGCTTTATTTAGCGACAATGGGTATCCCTTTGTCGTAATATTAGCAATTGATCCACATATTATAGCTAAGGTGAGCATTTAAAAAATTGTATTATCTACTTTACGACTTCAAGACGAGTAATTCAATAATAATGAAAATTATTTTTTGATACAGGCGGTGGAAGTGAATAGCAGAAGATTATTCACGGAATCGAATATTGGTGGTCACGATTACTTGCGGAATATGGTGCACCTGCCGTTCTACTTGCAAAACAGTGGCTTACGTAAAGTCAAGGTCGCGCAACAGACTGCTCAATACTGCAAAAAGTCAGCGTGGATGGAAGCTGAAGAAAGCGTCAACTATACGGCATCTAGCACTATGCATCACTCGGTATCCAATAGAAGGCTTAGTTCCGAATCGGCGATAATGAATAGTAACGAGAAGTTGAAACCTCAAACCAGAAAAGGCAGTAGAAAATTACGATTAAGCGAATCGATCGCTAGCAGTATCGGCAGTAATTTAAATCGACTTGGCGGCGCGCAGGATCTCAACAAGATGCTGCTTACTGATGATTACTTCAGCGACGTGAACCCTCGTAGTATGAGAAGATTAATGAATGTTGTTTATGTCACTGGTAATACTACATCGAATGCGCAATATTATATTACATAATTTACGTGGTTATTCCGTATATATCTTTGTACGTTATTTTTTAGGACGATTACTCAAAGCATTCCAAATTGACTTTAACTGGTACCATCTAGCTAGTTGGATCAATATTACCGAGCAATGGCCTTTCAGGACATCTTGGCTCATTCTTTATTATGATATGTATGAGGAAAGCCTAGATGACAATATGTCATTAAAAAGTCTTTACGATAAGTATGCGTGAATTATATTCCCTTCTCTTTTTCTTCCTTCCCTCTTTCTTTTTTATATATTACTCTTGCTTATATATTTAGAGTGCGACCACAAATTCCGGTATTGAAGGAAGTGCAGCCGCTCCTCGAGATGGACAGAGATGAGCGCAAGTTGGACGTCTTTCTCACTTTTCATCGATCCAGCTTGCTCATCAGCGATATGAAGATATTCTTGCCATTCACTATCAACTTAGATCCCTATATTAAGAAGAAGATAAAGGAGGAGCAGCAAAGCATCGAGGAAGATGCGAATCTCTTTAAGCAAACTGGTATCTGGCACGGTGCTCCGGCTGAGCAATGGGCTCCACAAAGAGGCATGACAAACCGGCAAATGAAAATTATTAAACAATCAAGTATGCAGGGATCCGTACCACCGACGCCATCATGGGCTTACCAGCCAAACTTCGAATGGCAAGCTCCATCGCCTTGGATGCAAATGCCACCCATGGAACCAATGCCGAAACCGCTTTCCGTAACAACCACTTTATCGGTATAGTTAATCAATTGTATAATCATATTTCTTACAACTGAGAAACGTTGCTTTATTGCTTTATCTTTATTCATAGTCTGAAATTCTGGAGACGAAACTCTCATCCTTATCAGTGACCGGAGTCTGCGATTTGATTGACAAAATCGATAGTCTTAACTCGACTCAAGCACCAACGTACAAGCAGGTCATCAAAGAGAACAACATCAACGGCCGAGTTTTATTACATTGCGATTTGCAAGAACTAAAAAAAGTAATACTTTGTAGTAATAATTTGTAACGCTGTATCTCTCTATACTTCAAAGAAAGAGAAGAAAAATTTTACATACAAATGTGTTTATGTTTCTCTTTAGGTGTTTAAAATGACTTTTGGAGATTGGGAATTATTTCGTATGGTAATTGTGTCACTTAGAGAAATAGAACTCTCATCTTTCACATACGAAGAGGGTCCTCGAAGTGTTCGATTTACTGTAGGGTCCGAACAAATTTTACGCAAAGGTACGCTCTGCATCTATTTTTCTATTCATTTTTTTATTTTATTTTTGATTTAATTTAATCTTGTTTGTTATAGATCACGCTTTACAAAATAATTCGATGCGTATACCTGCTCATGTAGAGAAAGAGAAAGGAGCATCAAGAACAGACGGACAAGTCCGCCGTGACCAAAATAAGCAATCCATCATGGAAAAACAGGTATGCTAAAGGTATTATAAAATTTATTTAAAAAATAATACAATTATATTAATAAATATGTATTTATATGCATTGGTTTATAAATTAATGAAACTTTATATTATAACTAATATTTTGTAAAAATTAATATTGTAATTCTCTTGTTTACTCACGTTTGCGCTCGGTATATGTAGTTCCAGGTAAGAATTTGTTACTAAATTATTTAAGAAACATAATTTCATGAATTTTAATAATTTTATTTTAGTATCCGTTTAGAAGATGTGATGCTTTAAAATCTGTTTTAAAATGTACATACACATTTCAGGTAACGTTAGAGGAGCAAATGATTTGTGGAGCACTGCAGACCTTGAACGAAGAAGCTTGCGAGGATGTATTAGATGTGCCATCATCAACGGTGGCACCAACGACAGACTCACTTTCTTCAGGTGAGCCTACTTCCCTTCCACTTACACTGCCTGTCGTCATAGTGCAAGAACCACTGCAGTCCGATCAAAACAGTGATATCTCCGTTGAGTACAGTGCTAACTATTAGCCTGTCGAGTTTGAGATTAGGACACAATGACGATGTATATATTTGCCTAATAAATCGTTCGCGTTGCACATGTCGCGGAAAAGAGCATTTTTCGGTATAACTTGTGCATCGAAAAACACAACGATCTATCAATGTTAGCATTGCATGCAAAAATGGTGCTTGCCAATTTGATGTTAAAAAAAAAGATATAGAAGATACTTCTCGCCCCATTATAGCCTTAAAGTGCATCTATATATATGCGTATTCTGACAGAATATATTACTTGACAGTATTATTAATAAAAAATTACGGATACACTGGCAGTCAAAATCACGATACATAATAAATTATTATAAAAAAAAATATAATATTATTGTAAGTATTCCTAATTATAAGTTAGCCAAGAGAGACTATCATTTTCATTTACAAAAACACATATCGTGCGACGAAAGTATCCAAAATGAAGGCTATTTAATGATAGGATCATTATTGTATTGTACTTTCGTAGAATTAGCGTAATGTAATGCTCATTTTAAGTTTAATTTAATATCGATGTATATCGGTGCCATATAAGGAAGAACCGGAGGATTGCATTATACATGAAAATCTTTGAAATTGTGCAGTGTTAAAACATCCAATGCACCAATCAATTGTTCTAAGGAAGAGACTTTCACCAATCAATAATGCAAAATATTTTATTGCATTTGTAAGCATACGAAAAAAAAGTAAAAATGTCAGAAATGTCGCTAGTCTTAAAATTGTTCGATGTTTTCTGTGAAGAATTCCTGTATAAAAGACTGTGATAAATTACCCGTTATTACTATTGACAGAACAAATATTTCTTGTGCAAAATGTTTATGCTAATAGTCAGGTACAAGTTGTAACGATATATTTTTAAAACAATTATATGTGTAAGGTAATCGTATTTGGGCGATAATTGAAAATATTGCGTCCACATTATTCCGGTCCACATTATACTTCCTGTATTATGAATATACACTACGATTATTATTATTAGATTGTTGGTACTATGTTATATGAGCAGTATTATGTTATTACAAGAGGAAGTGGCAATAAAATTTTTTTGCAAACCCTTCATCTGACATTATCTTCTTTGCAGTTTATATCTAGAAAGCCTTCAATCGTATTCTCAATCATAATTAGAGCGCTATTTCAAAGAATGAAGATTAAAATTAGAGGATTAAATTGGAATTAAAACAAATATCTTTTTTTCATTAACAGCTTGACATATTCTTACATGAAATATTTCTCAAAGAATTCATCCATTTTTTCAAAGATAACTTCGTCGAATATCTCAAAGTAACTGACTACGCAAAAAATTCTTGAAAAAATTTTCAAAGAAAGGATATATATATATATATATATATATATATATATATAATCGATTATACAGTATGATAATTAAATAGTACGAAACAGATATGATATGAACTTTTGTTTTAGGACCTGTTGCCACCTCGATTCATGACACGGACTACGTATTGCTTCAATCCAGTCCGCTGTATCGCTGGGCGCCGATTAACGATGAAGCGGCAAGCTCGGACGACAGCTCGCATGACTCCACCATGTTTCTTCAGCGTACCAATTCTCAGCGCAGCATCGCGTCTCAATACAGCACGAGATCCGCCTATTCACACAAGCCTCCGAAAAAGACTGGCAGCAGCATCAGCATCACCAGACCATCTTCACTGTTTATCTCTCCGCCGCCGTCGCCGAAACCCGCATTTAGATCTAAGTCAACTGACGAGAGATACATGGGAAACAACATACCTCTAAAGACTACATTGTCGGTCTCTACTAAGAAGAGACGTTCAGTCTCAACATTGAACGACGAGATAGTGATAACGATGTCTACTTCCAGTATGGAGAAGCTGTCGAAACTCAAGGACCGCCTGATTGGTACCGTACCAACGGAATCGTCTCCGATAACTGGTGTCGAAAGCGATGACGAGTCCACACCGCTGGTATCCGAGCTGTCCACGCCGACGCACTCACAGTCGGATAGTGTCTTCAGACATAGCGCGGAGACCAGCAGTTCGCCATCGTCCAACAGAAGTTTACCGCGTGATAGGGAACGTTGCGTAATTATAGATTATTCCGACACTGCGAGTCTCGTGATACGAGAGTCTTCGAATGATCCACAATCGCCACCCCGTCAAGATATCAATACAAAATGGGACAATCCGGAAACGCCTGTCTGATATCCATCTGACTTTTTGCCCTAAAGCTCAATGACTCACGATATACATTCGACTGATGTACAAAGTCTAAAGATGAAAGGGTGACTAGCGTCTGCCAGAAAGGTCTATATGCGACATATGTATTAATGCTTTAACAAATAGATAAATCTAATCGAGATAAATCGAGATAAGATACCAGTTTTTCGCGTGTAAATAGCGAATAGGCAGCGTGGGAGCTTTTTCTAGAGATAAAGCGATAAAAAAAGTGTTCATTCGCTTAATGGAGCTGACGAGTAAATGCCTTTTTGCGCATATTATTGTGCAATAATTCTTAATTTAGCGAAATGAATCTAAGACTCATAGGTTGTCGAAACGACATTCCATGTAAATATTGATGCATTTATGAGTGCAAATATTAATCAATATTTTTCTTTTTACTACACAAATGTAAAAAGAAAAAATAAGGAATCTTCCCAATATAGTGTGCAAATATCCTGAACCCAATAATCGTTACGTCAATTCGTAATGCCAGTGCAAATAGATGAATTAAAAGGTAATAAATAAATGCTAATGAGAGTATTTTAAAGAAGAGATAATCCGAACGACCAATAAATACATTATCTATTAGATTGTCTATTAGATTATATCTATACTTAGTACAATTTATAGAAGTTTTTTTTATCTAATACAATTCTATTGAATAAATATAGAATGTTTCAAAAATATATAAATGGCGAGCTTATATCGCTTTATATCCATTTCCATTTTTTTATAAAAAATTTAAATATTACAGTATGAGCAGACATTTAATCACAAGATGTATTCATTTTACCACTCCTTTGTTTATCGATGATATTTCTTTTCTTATTAAGACTGATGATTATTATAATCACAGAAGAAAGAGAGAAAGAGAGAAATGTAAAAAAGTTTATTATAATGATATGTTTGTTTTATTAAAAAGCGAAAGTTATAATTACATAACATTAAGTATATAGGACATTTTAGGACGGAATACATCAGGGTATCGATAACTCAATATAATACTGTAAATATAAAAATGTATATATGGATATATTAGCTTTGAAATCATAGTGTGTATATATATGTGTATATACATACATACATATATATATATATATATATATATATATATATATATATATATATATATATATATGTACGTGTGTGTGTGTTGTCGCTCGACATTTCTCGACATTAAATAAAATTTAATAAAATACATATTCTTTCAATCAAATATGATATGTTGCAATAATATTAAATATTGTATACTAAATACAATGTTTAGATTTATATAGTTTTTAGTTTTACATAATGTAAAAGAGAATCAATTAAAGAGAACAGCTGCTTCCTTTCTCTAAAGCATAACAAGCATTCAAATGCTATTAAGGTCCCGCTTGTAATTAAATGCATTGTTTGTATTAAAATACTGTGTCATATCACTTCGATGTGGCAATTATAACGTTATTACATGCGGGGCAATGGAATGTTACAACTATACAAGGTTAAACTGGAACATCCTGTATATATGTTTATATTTAATAACGACGTATTATTTTGCGATATATCTATCATAATTTGTATCAAAATTATGGCATGAGAGAAGAATATATAAATCAAAAAGGAACAAATAAAAACATATATCTCAGGAGAATATATTCTGCTATATATACATAAAAATTCGATTTTAGTTTCATAGACATGGAATATTAAAAACGAATATATATATCATTATAGCTGCAAGATTGAGGCACAAGTTGTGCTTTATTTAAAACTGACGACGACTCGTATTAAATCTTTATTCGTTCATCTATTGTATTGTCATTCTAATATATTATATAAATATATTATCGACAGAAATGTCTTTTAAAAAGTAGAATCAATATTATTGATCGAACTGATTAATTATACCAAATTTATGATTCGCCGATAAAACTGTTTTTAAAAAGTCTTATTGTTAGTCAGATCTATAAATACTCTTATAAAAATTATTTATATAATTTATATGCTATTATATAACGGGAGTATAATATACTTATATATTTTTAATCAGTCATAAAGCGAATACGGGGTCTTTTTTATTTCCTAATATTTGCATAATCACATATTTGTTCATCCCATGTTAAATTTTAAGGCACAGTGATTAGTAGTACAAAAATATTACTTTAGAAATGCGTGGATTCGAACATGAACAATACATGTTGTCCCATGGAGATCTATTCATTTTAGTTATAGCTTTGTCTACATCTAAAGCGAAATGAGCGTATGCTCAGTAGGAAGAAAGAATATCAAATAATATCAAAATAATATCAAATTGCAAAAAGAAAACGCATGTAGTTAAAACGAATAGATCTCTTGCTTATATACTTACAATATATATATTGGCAGGGGCGATAAGGACACTTATTTTATCAATGCGCAAGTTTAAGATGTTAACTTAACACGCATTATGTAAAATTAAGGAATGTTTGTGGTGCTATACATAGAAATTCGCTTCGTTACACAAATCCTTATGTGGTCATCATAAAATGATCCTTATTAACCGACACAGAAATTTATAATAATGACTTAAGCAATGCCTTCCCAATAGTGTAGCTGCTCTTACATACTTAAGTACAACTTAGAATCTTTTCGGATGAAAAGTATTTTTTTAATAAATAGTTCATTTTTATGTGCCCAATTTTAATCATGTTACTAACATTATGCATTTCTATAATCTTCTCTGCATAAGTGCATCGAGTAAAAGAGATGCAGGCAGTCCGAGGAAGATCAGAGTAAATATACATGTTGATACTATTTTCTCGCGTATTGCACATCAACATTATATTTCCTTTGTACTTAATAAATATTTTATAACTGTGTGGTAATTACCGTTTTTCTTGTGATGACTGTATGTTTAGTTGGTGTTTGATCAGGCGTTGGACTCTGCGATGGATCCGCCACTAACCAGGGACTGATGTCTGACACCGCTTGACTTTCATCCTACAGAAAAAGAGATTTCTTTCAATATAATAATTAGAATTAATTTTTTTGGTTATAGTTATTATTAAAACAGTAATATTTAATTATATATTAATTTTAAAAAATGCTAATCATGTCGCAGTTGAAATGATGCCGATGATAGAATTTTAATGCGTCTATTTCAAGTAATAAATTAAAACAATGTTTAATACTTTGCACGGACAAAAATGACTTTCACATGAGGGACACAAAATAACTTCTCATTACATACTTTCACCAATAAGTCTAACTGTCTAGAATTAATATTCTTGCTTTTCTTTAACAATTATCGCCCAATATATCTCCTAGACGTTTTAAGAGTAAGTCTTATTGGTGAAACTGAGATACTTATGTAATAAACGAGACACTATAGCTGGCTTGCAAGCGTAAGAGATATAACTGACCTTGTGTGTGAGTGTCGTAGTAGTCGTCTGTATCTCTTCGGTTTTAACGACACGTGCTCCGGTTTTTTCCGTGTCCGCCTCGACTTTCTTCTCCATTGTAACTGGCTGTAAATCTTTGAAGGGATTGAGTATGCCCAAGAACGGATTCGAATCTATGAACGGATTGGTATTCTTTTTCTTATCGTCTTCCGGTTTCACTTCCTCCTCGGAAGCTACTTCGTGTGTATTAGATGTGTCATTGCTAGTGTCGTTAGTGAATGGATTGAAAGGATTTTGGGATTGATTCGACACTTTCGGACTTAACGGTGTTGTCTTCTGTTCGATCTGTCCCCAACTGTCCAGCGAGAAATGCGTTACGGTTACAGCATCATCTGTAGAAGGATTATTTAGCGCTGTCGCCGCGCCGCTTACGGAGAGAGTCAATTTATCACCGCCCTATTTGACGAAAAAAGCAAGAAAGCAAATACATATTATGGCTGGCAGCTAGCTGGCAGAAGCAAACGAAATAAATGTGTAAACACAAACAACAGAACAATAAAATTATCATTTAATAAGCTGCTCTAACATTGAAAATTTGATTATAAAATATTGAATAATATAAGTATACAAAAAACAAAATATACAACTTCAAAAGAAATAAAATAACGTATGTATATGATAATATTATATGTAAGATGCGTAATAATGTAAAAATAAAGCAGGACTAAAAACTATAAAAATGCGATGAAAGTTTGACGAGGCTTACCACGGAGACGATGGTCGCAGCATCCGAGTGCTGATTCTTTTTCGTGATCGCTCCCGATCCATCTGCGGACGTAATGGAAACCAAATTTGAGTTTTTGCCCTGCTCGAGAGTTGCTTTCAGTATGTTACACTTTAAAGATTCCGGTGGAATCGGTGTTCGAGGGGGCAACGACAACGTTCCACCCACTTGATTGTTAGGCACTAGCTGCACTTGATTAGTGATAGTTTCGACCGTTAAACTGGTCTTCATAGGCTCCGATTCCTTCTCGCTATTGACAATCGTCGTCTGGTTCCTGGCTTCCAGAGGTTGTTGATCTTTGGCAAGAGATTTCAGCAAGGAATCTACCAAAGGCGACGATGTACCCTGGACGCTCGACGAGTCCGTACTAGATTTTGTACTAGATCGACTCGGCTGACGCTGCAAGGATTCTTCCTCGGCTGAAAACAAATTTTGGAATCCGTCCTTGTAAAATATGATACAAAGATGATGTGTACCGACAAGATACTGCTTAACAAAATATCGATATTTTTTCGAGTACTAAAATTTGATTGAACATTATGTTTCTCTTGTAAACTATAAAGTATTTTAAATATCTAAATACAAAGAAATATTTTTAAAAATTTTATCAAAGTACAATTTGTTTAAAATTAAAGATTTTATCTAGAATTGTATTTTTAAACTGTAACTTATCACAAAAATTTCTCTTCTTTAATCAATTAACAAAAAAGTTTACTATCTCAATATTTTTGTTAAGTTAGAATTATTTTAGATTTTGAAGAACGAGGCTCCATGTATCATAAATGCTATAATACATTTTGCTATATCTCACCTGGAGGCGGTGATGGCTGTGGTTGATCTACTTGCTGTTGTTGACGTTGTCGCTCACGAAGAACGTGACTCTGTCGTCGCGCGTACCTTTGACTCGGTCGTCGTTCGAATTGCACGGTGCGGCGCGCTCTATTTAGTTGCGTAGTCTGAAACTCCGTCTTACCGCTATAACGGAAACGTGAACCCATGCGGAAGAAATTTTGACGGCCGCTGGCGCCCTTGACTGGCGCGCGCAGACGGAAGAAAGCATGATGCTCCACCGCGCATTTCCACAGATGCTTGCAAGCCTTCTCATTCACCAATCTAAACACGAACGTGTGCTCCTGCTCGCCCCTGCCTTCATCATCTTCCTCTACGACCACTAGCGTCAGTTTCTTCTTTTTAAAATCCAAACGGCCAATTTTCGGCCAAAAGAAGAGCCCTATTTTCTGCGAACCTTCGAAAACCAGAATTCCAGTTGGAGTTAATCCCAAAGAGTACTCGCAGGCATCCTTTCCGAGGACGGTGTGCATGTCGACGCCATACATATCCAGCCATTTGGCTTTGCTAAGATAGGTAGATTCTGCTTGAGCTGGACTAAGACCGCTACACTTGATATATTCCTCTAATATCTCCAATTCCATCTGCTCTGTTTGACCAGGCACGAAACGGAATTCCGAGACAGTCGCGGCACTATGTACAGTGGGATCATAGTCTCCTAGTTCAGCTAGAATAAGAGTTTTATTTTTTAATACGTACAATAATCATTTGCTATATAATAATTACTCTGACAAGAATTACAACTTGATTTTAACCCTTTCGCTACGGAGCGCTTGCGCCACAATGTGATCGCTGTGAACGGACCGCATTACTGAGTAGTTGACACTGAAGTACAGAGTGCTACGAAGTAATTGGAAGTTGTTTCTTGTTCTCTAAATTTTACAATGACATTTATTATATTCAGTAATATCATCTTGTGTTTTATTTCATGATAGTCAATTGCTTAAGGCATGCAGCGTTGCCAGATACTCGATTGACAAAAGTATCTCATGTAAAGTATGAAATCAAAGTATATAGGGTATGAACGTATATATACGCTCTTCGTACCCGCGCGCTCACTTTTCCAGAGCGTATATATACGCTCTTCGTACCTGAATGGTCATTCTTCGAGGGCGTATATATACGCCCGTCGGAGCGAAAGGGTTAATGAAATATATTGTTTAAATACTTACATTGAAGAGCCAGAGCAGCTAACTGAACTGTAACTTGATGAGGACATTGAAGCTTGCCTTCGAAAATATCTTGCTTCAATTGCAAAAAGAATTGATATCGCGTTAACTCTTCGCGCAGTGTATTTGGTTCCGAAGAATAGAACTTTACTTTTAATCTAAGTGTGTATGGTGGTCCTATTTTAACTTGCTTTTTAATAGGTTTTGTTGGATCCAACCAATGTTGAACATTATTACTATCTGTATATTGCAATCCAAAATAATCTTTCTCTATTAAGTCTAAGCTATAAAATACTTGTTCGTATAAGTCACCAGCCAAGGCCTTTTTCTGTAAAAGAAATCAACAGAGTTATGAAAGCATTATTAGTGTTATTGTACAAATATATAAAAAGATTACATAATAATAAATGAGTTTATTTTGAAGAAGATTAAAAGCAAAAATGTTGAATTAAAAAAATTTAAGCATAAGGGAAAAATAAAAAAGATAATAGAATCATCACATAAAAATATTATAAAATAACAACTAATATTTCCATTGCTAATTACTGAAGATAGTTAAATAAATTCTATTTATTCCTTCGCATTATAATAAATGGCTAAAAAAATTAATCAAATCAATAAATTTATAAATATACCCAGATAATTGCCATCGATATGGCTCATTAATCACATTGCTTTTTTTTCTCGTTCTTTTTCTGCTATAATTTAAAAAAAAAAACTTACTGACAACTCTATAGGTAAATCCGTGCCATCCAGCAGCACCACCCTGCACTGCACGACATTCTTATTACTGTGCAATCTCTGATTTTTTATCTGAGACGAAGCGGTCTGGCCGCTGACGCTACGCGCCCTTCGCCGCGATAAGAATCTCAACATCACGGCCCTTCAGCCTTCGAGCTCGCGGGAGCGGGACGCGTGATTGTTGATCATCGACCTCGATGAGACGTGATCCGCCCACCACCCTGCCTTTATCGCGATATCGCAACGGCGCACGAACGACGCAATTGCTAACTGTTTCTCGTCCCAATCTCGCAAAAGAACATCATTCGCTATACACTGCTACATTCTCCACTCCTTCAGGATTATGCAGGACAATCGCACAACAGCAGAGAGATCCGTTCGTACATCCGCGGCGAATTCCATAAATTGGAGCACATCGCAGTTGAGCAAATAACAGATGCTTTCGTACCTGGATCGCCAGATGGCGAATCCAGAGTCATAGACGTATAAATGTACAGACTGAACATCAGTTACCGATAATGAGAATGAGAATGAAAGGAGGGGTTTAGGGTCTAAGGTCTAGGGTCTAGGGTCTAAGGTCTAGCCCTAATCTAGTTGTCTAGCATTGACATCAGAATTGATCAGAATAATATATCAATCAAAGAATCAAACATCTTATGTCTAGATGTAAGAGTTTAGACGTAAAAAGGGAAACGAAAAGTGTGGACATCATTCACATATACTTACGCTTATATGAATAACACATTTGTCAATGAAATTATTTATCACTCTCCTTACCGTAAATCTTGGCTGGTTTTTCAGAGAAAACTTTGTATTTCTTCATGAATTTTATATGTAAATAAACGTGTATTTCAGCTAATACATGACATAAACAATAGCATAGCAAATGGAGTCAATAATTGTAATTGACTGTCAATTATGCGAGGTTAAATTCATAAACAGTATCGATTTTAATTAAATTTATATAAATAATTATATCTTTAATTTTTTCTCAAATATGTATATATACATATATATATATATACATATATGTATATTGTGCTATTATATGGAGTCAATGTGAGCAATTAAAATATAAGTGATTAAAATGATTTGCACAACTTAAAGTTGACTTGTGAGTTGCAATGTATTTTATGATTCACTGAAACAGACGAAAATGGTAGAAACGGTGGAGGATATGGATAATTTGGATGATAAACTATTTAATAATGCATTTAAGAGAAATCCATCTATGGAAGATGGTAAAAAAAGGATTACATTTGCAGGTTTAATTTAATATTAATTAATATATATGTATATATCACCTAAATCTAATAAAAAAGAAAGATTCACACATGCATTGTTAACAAAGCATATTTTTATATAATTATTATTTTTTATTTTATAGATGAAGACGACCCATTAGCTGATTTGCTAGCTGATAAAGATTTTTCATCAGGCCAAAAGAATCTGGTAGCAGTAAGAGATAAAAGTATAATAGATGACTTGTTCAATAATAAAAAGATTTCCAATGAAACATTATCAAGTTTAAAACCAAGTGAAAAGGAGAATAACTCGACATCTATGTTAAGCACTACAGGAATTGACAAGTCAAAAGTAACAGATGAAAAAGCTAAAAAATTGTCATTGATGCAAGATTTGTTTGGAAATACATTGCATATGTCACCATCAAAAGAATCAAATGCTAGTAAAAAATCTGTACAAATCGAACAAGGAGTCACACAGCATGCAACTGAATCTAGGATACAATCACAGCATTCAACTTATGCTCCAACAGCCTTTGGAACAAGAGAGCCACGTAGAGGCAAAAGAACTTCGGAGATTATTAATGATCCTTTAGGATTATTCTCTTTGAACACGTCAAATCAAATTGAAAAAACTGTAAATACAAACTTAACATATGTACATGTTTAAAATGATGATTTAAAGTAATATTTATTTCTTTTTCTCTATATTTATATCTAATTTTTTTTTTATTTTACAGGTGGAAGAAAGACATACAGTGTCTGCAGACTCAAGTAGACAGAAATCTGAAACTAAACAATATTTACCAGATTGGTTAGAACCTACAAAGGTAACAGAAGATAAAAATAGCAACTATATCCAAGATAAAATAATACCTGCTGAAGAATTATTCAGTAGGCATAGAAGATCGAGCTCTGATAAAATTGTTCAAGAAGATGAAATAAAAGTAGCTGAATCACTGCCACATGAGAAAAAAGGATTGACAGCATCATCAGATAATCAAAAAATCGAAATAAATAAATATGAAAAAGAAAAAATTGAAGATTATCAGAAAGTGAGAAATATGAAATTTTTATTTTATCAAAAGAACTTTTTTAGTTGATTAATTTTTGCAAAGTAACATTTATATATAATTTTATACTCTGTACAGTTGAATACAATAGATGTGCCTCCTGATGCAAATAAAAATTTGGAAGATGCATATGGCAATTTAATTTGCAAAAATGCAAGTTACAAAAACTTGATTCATAAATTGGAGTTAGAAAACTCTAATCTGACAATAACAATACGTAGTTTAAATGAAAAATATGAACATGAGATAATGATATTAGATGAATCATATAAGTAAGTGAAACTATTATTTAACAATTAGTGATGTGTGTGTGTGTGTGTGTGTGTGTGTGTGTGTGTGTGTGTGTGTGTGTGTGTGTGTGCGTGTGTGTGTGTGTGTGTGATGTGTGTATATACATAAAACTTTTCTCTTAAAAAAGTTATTCATAATTTTTTTTTTAGACGGCAAATAGGATTCTTGCAAGAAAGAACGGATACATTGGAAAAGAGAATGCAACAAGAACTTGAATGTTTAGAGACAGATTATGAAGCAAAGATTGAAAAGTTAAAAAATGAAAAAATGCAAATTGAAACATTTTATAAAGAAGAAATACAGAATTTAAAGGTATAAATTTTTTTAATATATTAAGATTATATCATGAATTGTAATTAAAGATCTGCTGTTGTTAATATTAGCTTTAATTATTATTTTATTTAGAAGGAGCATGCACAATTTATAGAAGAAATTTATAAACGCCATTCTCAAAATACAAGACTGCTGCAGAAAGAGCATTTTGATACAATAGAGAGTATATTAAAAATGAGAGAGGTGGAGAATTTGGCTATGACGACCATAGCAACTCACAAGACTGATATGCAGAATTTGTTAGAAAAAGCTGACTTTATTATAGATAATATAAAAAATGTGCAAGAAAAGACTGATCATAAAGAAGACCAAAGTGTAAAGTTAAGAGAACATTATTTAAAAACTCAAGAAGAAGATATGCAAAGTATGTTAAATGGTTTAAGATGCATTTAAATAGTTGTAAATAGTATAGTTTTAATAATTAGTAAATAGTATATAGTTTTTATTCATTTTGCATAATATTGTTGCAGTACGAAGTATAGAAATAAAGAAACAACAAGAATTATTAAAGGAAGAACATGATAAAATGATGAAAATAGCAGACAAATTAGATTCACATGTTGCACAATTGATGCTTGAATTAGAAAAAAAAAGTATTATGCTTAATGAGACATTGGAAACGCTAAAAAAAAGAGAACAATCTCTGTCACGTGAAAGAGAATTGTTTGAAGAAAAAGTACAATGGGAGTATAATCATTTACAGGTAATTAAGATATATTTAATATTTGTGAGAATAAAATTATAGAGATTGCATTATCTAAAAATGTTATTTATCTATATGTATATATATTTAAAAATGTTATTTATGTATATGTATATACATGATATTGTAAGGCTTTAAAAGAATCTTGGTTTAATGAACAAGAAAAACAAATGAAGCTCTTAACAAAGGAAAAAGAAGCTATTGCAGCTAAAAAGAAACAATATGAAGTTTTAAGGACAATAAAAAATAATTCGGATAATATCACACAGATAGAGGTAAATTAAAAAGATTAGATAGAAGTATGTAGAGTGCAATATTTAAAAAAAAAAATTTTTAGTCAGCTGCTGCTATAAAGACAGCTCAAGACGCTACTATACTCGCGAATCAAGAACGATTGAAATGGCAAGAAAAAATCAAGTATCTCGAAATGCAACAGCAGGCATTACAAGAGAAAGAATACCGGCTATTAACACGCGCTAAAGATATCGAAAATTTTACACAAGTAACAGTCTAAAAAATTACATAATATAGTGTTATATAACATATTGTAATTAATTATTTTTTAGGTAGCATTTACAAAAAATGAGGAAGCCATCAAAGCCCTAAAAGAAGCTCGTAACATCGAAAACGAGTATAAAACTAAATTTGACTCTAATTTTGGCATATTTAAAAAACTCAATTCAACTAGGTGAATACATATGACAATAAAGCAAATTTAATAATATAAATTATATAATCGTTTGCATTTTTTAGTGAAAAGTTGGCTTTGACAACTGCTGAATTAGAGAAATCGAAAAAGGATATCAATATTCCATATAATACAAACAGGCGAACATTGTCTAATCAACAGCATGCATTGCAAGTTACTACTCATTTTACAGTAAGAGAAAAATTGAATAGAAATAATCACAATCTTAAATAAATTATTGGTTTAAATATTTTATAAAAATAATTTTTTTTTTAGGAAGTTGTAGATCCTCAATTAGTAATGTTAAAGTTAAATCTGGATGATCAACTAGATGATATTCAATATATATGACTGCCATAAAATTTTAATATAACACTTAATAAAAAATATCTCATACCTCTGTTTGATATTTTGTGTATTCTAAGTAACGAACAATAAATATTAATATATTACTTAATAGTTGTTCCACTGTCTGTTGACTCACCACTGTTAGTTAAAGTCATACTTTCATCTGAAAATGATATATAATCTTTTGTTACTATATCTCAAATTAATTTCTATACTTTTTAAATTAGCATAACATATTATTTTATATTGTTATTGAATAAAGTTACATATATTATTATATATTAAAATATACACTAAAACATTAATGATTAGTAAGTGCTGAAAAATTAGACATTACCATCTACATTATCGCTAGTGTCTATGATGCATTGTTGAAGTACCGCTATATTCTCCTTCAATGTTTCTAACTGTGCAATATTATGTTTTATTTGATATAGTTCATTTTCTACAGTTTTGACACATGTTCCCTAAAAAGAAAAAAAAAACAAAAAAGAAAGATTAGCCTAGGTATATTTCCTTCTAATATTTTATGTATAATTTCTTTGACATTTACCACATTGTGAGTAAGCTGCAAAATATCCATATTATTTTCCTTAACATTAGTAAATGCTTTATAAGTATCTCCTATGTTATTCAAGAATTCTATCGCATCAGTAAACATTATTGTCAGGTCTCTGTAAGAAAATATCAAAGTACGATATTTAAAAAGATCTAAAAATCTAAAAGAGAAGGAAAATTCTTACATACTGTGCATAATCATGTGGAACAGGCAAGCCTGAAATATCCTTTGAGGATTGTACAAGCTTGTGTATAGAGTGTTTATGTCCGGTAATTATACCAAGATGTTTTGTAATATTTTCCTTGCACAATTCTCTTTCCCCTGCAAATAATATTTACAATGTAATCATAACAATCTTTTGTATGTGTATAAATAGTAATTACTTCTAACGAAAAATTAAAAATGATAAAGAATGCATCTACTTTTTAAATCTTGTAATTCCTTCATCAATTTCTTATGTTCGTCAGATGGTACATCAAGATGTTCCAATTCGCGTTGGTTGATGAGTCTCTTTTGTTGCATGATCTTTATAAAACGTTCTATGTCCTCCATGTCATAATAATGTGAAAACAAATAATAAAAGTTTTTAAATAGATTTATATATCAGAGAGATAATGAGATGAGGCTAACGGTTTTCGCGGGATTCAACTCTTTTTGATGCTCTAAAGATGCCCGACAATAGCGCCTCTATATTCATTTCAATGACCTAGTTTACTTACACTGATATACTTTAATATGTATTAAATACTATACCGACCAATCACATCATTTCATTCTTTAGAGAAATAGCTATGATTGGCCAGTGTAGTATTTAATCGTATTAAATAATATCGGTGTAAACTAGGCCAATCTACAAAAATTTTCATTTAACATGTATATTTTGTTTGTGCTACAGCTATAATTATGAATCAGGAATACAGAAAAATTATGAATTTATTAATATATTTTTATTTATGATACAATTGGACACAATCACTCATATCGACTTATGTCTAGGGTAATCAACACGATTGACCAATGAAAGGACTTTTCCAATTGACCAATAAGCATTGTCTGATAATACATCCATGCCATAGCGTCCGACGAAAAACGCGGGCATGGTTTTCTTATCAGGCTTCTCTCTAATATTATTATAATTCAATAACACGCACTACGCAGTACGCAGTGAGCTGAATTTGTCGTTTGAAAATTCAAGGTGCCTTTGTTTCATAACGCATTTTTTACGTGTCACGTGTTATCTTGTCATCTTCCATTGTAAGTGAATGTATTTTTTATACGTGCTCTTGTGGAGATTTTGGTATTCAGGAAGTTGAGGTTATTCCGATTTTAAGTCTCTCAAATTTATCTATATTTTCATCAGTTTTATTCTTTGTCTTAGAATCTTCGTTTTTGTCAATTTTTTCTTCCACATGCACGAAGAAAGAAAGAAACCTAAGCGAAGTTTTTCAGAAGCTTGGCTTAGTGACGATAGATTTAAATCTTGGATACGCAAAGTATCATTTGACGATAGTCTTTTCCATTGTGTCATGTGCAATAAAAATTTTTCGTGCAGCTTATCACACGTTTTAAGACACGCGGATTCCACGTGTCATAAAAATAATATTAGAGAAAGTACATCATTATCATTAAATAATGATAATAATGTACGTCCGAATAAAACAATACCACGGAAATGTTTTCAACATCGTTGGTTGGAGATAGATTTGTTTAAGCCATGGCTGCGCGAAGTGTCACATGACGTAAATTCATTTTTTTGTACATTTTGTAACACATCTGTTATTGGTGGTTTATCTCAAATCTATCGTCACGCAGAAACTATAAAGCATAAGACAATGTGTAAAAGAAATAAAACAAATGAATCTAGTGAAGATGTGAAAACGAACGATGAACCGATTTTGTCATTTGAAAAACGAAAAAAATTAGCAGAAATTCGATATGCCGCGTTAATTGCCGATAAAAATATTTCGCATCAAACGGCAAAAGAAATTCTTACTCTTTTTCAAGAAATAGGAAAAGATTATAATGTCTTGAAAAAAATGAACATGGGTCGAACAAAATGTACAAATATAATTTCAAATGTGTTATGTCCGGTTGAGACGGATCGTGTGGTCAGCAATATTCAAAATACTAAATTTTCGATTTTCATTGATGAAACGTCTGATATTTTAAATGAAAAATGGATGACGTTTCTTGTTCGGTATGTTGATCCGAAAACATTAAATATTCGCTCGCAGTTAGTAAAATTATTTAATATTGATGCCAGAGATTGCAGCGCAGAAAAATTATTTCATGCATTTAAATCTGAAATGTTGGAGTTAAATATTCCATTTTTGAATATTATAGCCTTGTCATGCGACAATACATCCGTAATGATAGGAAAACATTCTTCATTTAAAAAGAAGTTGGAAGAAATTTGTAAAAATGTAATAACACTTGCATGTCCATGTCATTCCATTGCATTGGCTACACATGTCGCATGCGCTGAAATACCAGATTATTGCCAGGAATTTTTTAAAAAAATTGCGAATTTTATTAGTAGCAATCTGAAGTGTTTGGCTGTTTATGGAGAATCCTGTGAATGTTTTCAGAAAACAAATCGAAAAATGTTAAAGTCTGACACACAGTGGCTTTCTCACCACTCATGTATTGAGAAACTTCTTGAATCTTGGGATATTATCAAACAATTTCTAAATGAAAGTGAAAAAACAAAGTCTGAAACATACTTATTATCTATGATACAAAAATTAGACATGAAAGCCTATTTATTATTTTTAAAGCATATTTTGCCTTTTTTAAATTCATTTAATTCATTTTTTCAAACTGAGGAAACTAGAATACATTTATTACAGCCAAAATCAATAGAACTTTTAATCACAGTTTCTAAACATTTTTTAAAATCAGAATTCTTAAATCATTTGTGCGATAATATTAAATTTACTGAAAAAAGGTATCAAAAATCGTTAGAGGAAATTTATTTAGGATTTGAATGCGAAGATTATCTCGATGAATTAATAAGAGAAGGACACGTAGATATAGTTATAAATGTTCGAGAGAATTGTTTGCAATTTTACGAGACTGTCGCCAAAGAAATTAGTAAAAAATTACCGATTAATGATAAATTTTTATCAAAATTAAAAGTTTTCCAATCTGACATAGCTATATTAGACACTAACAGAGAAAGATCATTCAATGATGTTCTTTTTATTGCTGAAACTCTTGGCGCTTTTGATAAAAACGGTTTAAGAAATGAATGGCTTGCTTTACATTTAGATTTTACAATAACAGAAAAAAAAAAGTTATTAAAATTAAATTTTGATGATATGTGGAAACAAATTTTACTAAGCCAATACCCCACTAATATTGATAAATATCCCAATCTCAAATGTCTTTTAAATGCAATTAGGTCACTTCCAAATTCGAACGTTGCTCCAGAAAGAATGTTTTCTGTTTTAACAGATTTAAAAACAAAGAAACGAAATAAACTATCATCTGTCTCTGTAAATGCTATTTGCGTTTTCAAATCAGCATTAAAAACGAAAAGAGAAACTGTTCTAGACATGGAGATTGATGCAAAGCATTTGTCTCTCATGTCGTCGGACAAATTATATAATAGTCTTCCTAAAAAACGAAAAAGCAGCGTCACTGCAGACGTTAATAATATTGCTGGTCCCTCATCATCAAACGATATACAATAATGTTCAAAGAATAAAGAATTGCACTCTATAAGGATATTATTCACATAATACAATAAATAATTGCTTTTTTTATTTTCTTAATTGATTATTTTTCTCACATATTTGATTGTAATTGATTGTAATTTCTTATGACTTGAGGCTTATTAGACATTATTATTATTGTAGATCCGGGCTTACAGGCATGATATTTTTATATATAGGCTTTTATTTAAGGTGTGATGTTTTTTGCGGACCTAATGTCTATTACAGACATGATACTTTTTATACGCCTGTTTTTTACAGCTGTGATATTGTTTCTGCACATATAATGTTTATTATAAACATGATATTTTTTGTGATCACCTGTAAAAGACAGGCGTATAAAAAATATCATGTCTGTAATGGACATTTTATGTCCATAAAAGACATTACACTTGTAAAGGACAGGCGTATAAAAAATATTATGTCTGTAATAGACATTATGTCCGCAAAGGACATCATACCTGTTAAAGGCAGGTATATTAAAAATATCATGTCTGTGATAGACATGTCTGCAAAAGATATTACACCTGTAAAGGACAAGTGTAAATAAAATAAAAATAAAAAATATGTCTGTAATAGACATTATCCAAAGGACGTCACAGCTGTAAAGGATAGACGTATAAAAAATATGTCTTTAATATATAGACATTATGTCCGCAAAGGACATCACACCTGTAATGGACAGGCGTATAAAAAATATATCATGTCTGTGATAGACATGTCCGCAAAAGATATATTACATCTGCAAAAGACAGGCGTATAAAAAATATGTCTATAATAGACATTATGTCCGCAAAAGACATCACACTTATAAAGGACAGGTGTATAAAAAAATATCACGTCTATAATAGAAATTATGTCTGCAAAAAACATCACTCCTGTAAAGAATAGACGTATAAAAAATATCATGTCTGTAATAAACATATATGCATTATGGCCTCGAAGGACTTACTTTTCTAAAGGCATGTAAAAAATTAAATGTTTGTAGAAGACATAAATAATAAAAGTGGTATAATAGGGCTCCAGGCGAAGGTCCACTTCAACAAAACCTAACGCGCCATAAGTGGAACCTCATATCAGGTGGTGTGGAAGTCCACTATATTAAAATAATGTTAACACTGGTAGATTTCAAGTGGAAAATATAATTTGAGATAATCCTAGTAAAAAATGCTTTTCTTATCTTTATTTTCTTACAACTCTCATTTGAATGTTGTATAATACAAAAAAGCTGTAAAAACATTTAATGTTGTCATGCATATTAAAAAGAGCAGCTTCCGTTGCTGGTTTAAGGTAACAGAAAATAGTATATTTTTTTTCTTCTACTTTTTGAAGTTCGCGCCGGAGAGAAGCTTAATGAATTCACTGCGTCCGATTTTTGATGTTCGATATCCAATAGGAGAGCTTGTTTTATATAAAACGAGCTTTCTTATTGGACATCGGAAATCGGACGGAGTGTGAATCCTCCATAAGGGCTATTCTACGATATGCAAATGCTGGGTGCTGGACAATCGTCAGCTGCGAAAGAAAAAGTTGAAAAGTGCTATTTTTGCGTTTGGCATTGCGATTGCCAAAAAAAGTTGAAAATTGGGTAACTCTCTTTTGGCACGCTTTTCTATTGAATATTTAGTATAAATTCTGTACAATTGTGTTCAATTATGATTTGATATATATTATAATGATTAAAATTAGTGATTGTGCGACCATCTGTGATCGAGTTTGCTGTAGAGGCGACTGATTGAAGAAATTAAATCTATTTAATATATATCTAAACTATAAGATGTCCACTGAAGAAACTTATGAACAGGTTGGATTTACTTTTATTTTTTTTTTATAAATTTGAATTTTTTCTTTTATCTCTGAAAAAAAAAGAAAATGTTTTCAGAATAGATTTATTTTTTTTTACAATTGTAGTATAAACATAGATAATAAATGTTATAAATAATTATTGTATGGATTATTTTATTTATTGTAATCATTTTTCATATTCTTAACCTGAATATGTTGATAGTTTGAAGATGAAGAAGCGGAGATTCCTATCGGCGGAACCTTACCTGGTGGGAGAAAGCGTCTCTTCTCCAAAGAACTACGCTGTATGATGTATGGTTTTGGCGATGATCAAAATCCTTATACTGAAAGTGTGGATTTGTTGGAGGATTTAGTTATCGAATTTATAACAGAGATGACACATCGAGCCATGGAAATAGGGCGCACTGGGCGAGTTCAAGTAGAAGATATTGTGTTTTTAGGTATGTATAATTTTTAGAATATGTATAGATTAGGATATATACATATACACACACACATACAATCAAGCATTAAAATAAGAGTGAGAACTAAGAGAAGAAATAAGAGGAAGAATAAGAGTGAAAACTAAGAAAAGTTAATAATAAGGACATTAATAATTATTAATAATCTTGATAATTTTATAATATAGATAACTGACTGTAATATATTATTTTTTAATTTATAATTTATTGATTTATTTATGTTTGCAGTAAGAAAAGACCCCAGAAAATATGCCAGAGTAAAAGATCTTCTAACAATGAACGAAGAACTTAAGAAAGCAAGAAAAGCTTTTGACGAGGTTAAATACGCAGGTACTGTCAAAGATTAGACAATTATAATGTTACATTATTGAATGTAAAACATTTAGAGACTTAAAGATAAATCTACTTGAATTATATTTATATAACTATTTAAATAATTCAAGTCAGCATGATCAACTTGCAAGTAATATTAATATAGTTTGATGTATATAATTGATTGCATATATTGATTAAGATAAAAATAATGTTTTTAGTTAGTTAAATTTATTACTGAGCAAATGTTGCTTTACTTTGCAATAATATTATGCTTGCAAGTAAAAATTTATTTACTCTTTTGATCTGGATATTTGATAAAGATCTTTTTATATTTTTAAATACAAAGAAGTACACAAATTTGCAGTAAATTTGTTTTCAATAAATATATAAAATGTTAAGTTTGATATATAATTTTGCACTCTATTACAAAATATATTATTTAATAAGAATATCACATGTGACATTTTGCAGAAAAAAAAAAATATATATATATATATATATGGAGAACTAAAAGAAAACAAATTTTTCTGATTAGCTCTTAGTAGATCTTTATATACATACATACATACATACATATACATATATATATATATATATATATATACACTTTTTATTTTATGTATTAATGAACTTAATAAAGTAATATATTATATATATTTTATGCAAATGCTAATTATATTTTACATTTAATACAATTCCATACAAACTATATTTTGCTATTCCATTTTGATACGTGGTTTTATATACTAAAATATAATAATTTATTATTATTACTTAAATTTATAGAAAATTAAGCTTTATATGGTTCATATATTTTGTTATATATTACAATTCAAATCTTATAATTTATAATTTTTGTAATTTATATTATAATTCATTCAGCAATTATTGCATTTTCTTTTAGTTATATCATTGTTATAATACAGGTTGGCAAAACTGTTTTTTTTTGCATGGTTTATGATTGTTACAATTCAGCATGTGCAGTGTTTGCATGTAGTTTGTTCGTCTTTTATGTGATGCCCTTCTCGCAGTTTTACATTTCTCGAGCAATCTATAGTTATTGTACAATGTCACAAACAGCCTGTTTTGCTGACAGAATAACGTCATTGAGTCCTACACCTTGGTAAGAAGAACCGCACAGTCCCAGGGGAATATGATGCGCTGAAATATAATTGTGGATGCGTTTTATACGTTGCGTATGACCCACGACGTGCTGTGGAATACAGTCCTTCAGAACGGCAATGTTATGTGCGACTGGTTCCTCCTCGATATGTAAGATATTTTTCGTATGATGAATCGCCGTTGTTAACAGATGTTCTTCTGATGGATTCGGGCCGAAATATTTTTCGAACCAAGCACCGCCCATCATGACTGTCAGCACCTAAACCATGTTGCAAAATTCCTATATATATAAAATGTTGGACACGATGATGTATTTAATTTAATATTCTCAATTTTGTATATATAAAAATAAAAATTATGGAAGAAACTACGTGAAAACTGGATTGCTATGCATTAATCAAATAAAGATCTAACGTCCTGAGGAGAAATAAAATTTCAAACTATAGATACTAGAAGTATACATACTGAAGAAGACTTTTGAGGGAAAACACAGGAATCAAAGATTACACCTAGCAGAGGAAGATTCTCTTTCGGTGGTACAAGAAAGCCAAATGCCTGTAATGGCACTATGTCCTTCTGAAATTCAACATTAACTACTCCTACTGTTACAGTAGGTATCGCTTCTAATTCTGCAGACAGTGTGGGATGTTGTTCCTGCACTAGTTCAGCCAAGTTTCTCGCGGGTAAACTAGAAATAACGCGCGAACATTTTTGAATATTGCCGTTAATTAATAGTTCTATGTGATTTGATTTAAATGTAAGTTTTTCACATTTTGCCTCAGTTTGTATCTTTACTCCTCGCTTTCTCAAATTATTGGCCAATGCCTGAGGTAATTGTTCGAGTCCTCCTTCCAGACCCCATAATGCCCAACGTTCCTTTAGAGCTCTATCTGCTAAAGTCAGATTTAAATTTGTAGACTCACTCTCTGCATTATTTTCTTTTATTACGTCATTTTTCGGTTTTACAAAAATGTTTTTTAGTCGATTTGCCAATACACCTTTTACTATAGAACCATATTTCTGTTCCGCTTCGAATAGAGATTTGAACAAAAAATTAACACTAATTTTTCGCGCATCTCCCGCACATATTCCACAAATTAGAGGACTGATGAGATTATCCGCAATGTCTTGACCTAATCTTCTTTGAACGAAATTATAGATGCTCTCGTCTTCTTTGGATATCTTTGGAGCCGTCAAGTCGGTCCATAGACAATTTATTAGGGGACGATCTAACAATGAAATCGTTTTAAAGATACCCTTCAACGAAGATGGTAAGAGATGCAATGTTTCATTTGCGTAGATCAATCTATTCCGCGTCGCGGGATGACTTGGTCCGATATGAATTAATTTGTTATTCAATTGAAGATCCTCCACCAAGTTAAGGGTATTTTTTCCAGCTAATCCAACTGGTTTAACAGTTCTCGGTCCTTGTTCAAATATTGCTCCAGTTGGTGATTTTCTACTTCGTATCCATCCACCCACGCGACTGGACGCTTCCAATAAAATGACAGTTGAATTTTTTGCATTATTAGCGGCATAATAAGCTGCTGATAGACCTGATATACCACCTCCTAATATTATCATTTTAATATTAGTTAAAATGATTATACCTATACAATATTAGCACAATATATTGTGCAATTAAATGCACTCTTGATTAAATATATATCATTTTATGTATTAAAAATCTATAATATCTTTATTATTATTATATATCATATAAAAAGAATTTTATTTATGAATGAATTGTAAATATATGTGTTAAATTATTTATAAAATAATTTATGGAGATATATAATGCCTAATAGTATTTAAATACTTTAACATTATTTAGACTGCATTTTTTAATTCTTTTTTTTTTATATAAACATTATTCAAAAGAAGTCAGAAAAACGATAATATTGAAAATAATTTGTAGGTTATCTACTGTGAGCATAGACATATAAAATACATAGACGGAACATTAGTTGCCAATATAGGAATTATGGGAGTCATGGGAGCAAGAAACGGTTGGGAGACGCAAGCGAAACACGCATTAAAGATTGACTAATCAGAACAAAAGGAACTAAAATTTTTTGTCCCGATTGGTCAATTTCAATCTTCAATCGGTAGTCTGATACGGGCTTAATACTTTTTATACATACACACACACACACATGTTTAACATACATGTGCGCAAATATATGGGGATTTGTGATCACGATCGATGTCGTTTCGCGAAATGCTGCAACCAATTGTAGTATTGTAGTGTGCAGGTAGGTAGTTGCGCTTGATTGTGAGGACAAATTTCCTTGCTTTGAGTCAATGACGGAAACGATCTTATTCCTCGAGAATTTTTCTTAGACAATTCTCGCGAGCTCGATGTAATTGACACATCAACATACTCGACGTTTTCGAACTTTCTCGTGCGTGGAAAAAGCTCGAAGATATCCCCGAGACACGATCCTTCCGTTCAGTTCGCGACGACGACACGCATTATTCTAGAAATGCACCATCTTCGGTATTAATCGGCAAGAAGGCCGTACCTTGGATCGATGAGAAGAAAGAACTTAATTATATCAGCATGCAGAACAACGATGAGAATAAGACGCACGCCGTGCACAGCGACGACGAGGATCAGAGTTTTGATACCGAGAAACCTGCCGCGGGCGGTGAGGTTTCCAGTCGCGGCACCGACAAATCCACCGCGGATGGCGACGAAGACGGATCGAGGACAGATCGCGACACCAAGAAGTCATCTTCGAGTAGTAACGACGATAATCTTGGCTGCGGCACCAAAAAGCCCGTTGCGAAGAATGAGAGCTATGCTTGGCCCATGTATCGCGCGTCTACCTCGCGAGAGAAATTGCTCGCCACTCCGGAGGATGATTATGGCTGCGAGCACTATAAGCGAAAGTCCAAGTTTGTGGTATGTGTAAAAGTTAAGATAAAAATATTCCATTATTCTGTAATGTAACATCTTCAAATTTATTAGTATAATTGGATGTTTATTTATAGAAGTTTTAATACATTATAATTTGATTTATATAAAATATTAATAAAGTGTCTTTTAAAAAGTTATTTTTGTACTGAGAAATGATATTATTACTATATAGAAATGATATTATTATTATTATCTTTTGGAAAAGAAACATGTGACATTGAATGTTATTGTCACATACAAATATGTAATTTATATTTATTAAAGATTTCATATCAAGAATCTTATTTCAAAATATATAGTAAAAATAAATAATGAGTATAATATGTAAAAATAATATAATACATTTTATTTTTTAATATATAAATTTTTAAGTTCTTGTGTTTTAACATGTGCTTGTTTTTTTTAGACTCCTTGCTGCAACAAAGTATATACATGCCGCTTTTGTCACGATGAGCAGGAGGCACATACAGTAAATAGGAAAGAAGTCACAGAATTGATATGTGTTCTCTGTGATACTCGTCAACCTGTTCAAGCCACTTGTCAAAATTGCCATTGTCAATTTGGCAAATATACATGCCTCGAATGTAATCTTTTTGATGATGAGGATAAAAATCAATACCATTGTGATGGTTGTGGCATATGTAGAGTCGGTGGACGTGACAAGTTTTTTCACTGTGCAAAATGCAACATGTGTTTGCCAGTTCAACTACAAAATGGACATACGGTAAGAATATATAGATATGATAGTGCATATACAAAATATTTATATAAATAACAAAAATGTATTGAAATAACAATAGAAAATAATAAATAGCTAATTTAAAATATTTATATTATATGAAATTTACACAATTTTTGCTATACAAACATTGAATAAATTTTATTTTACAGTGCATAGAGAATGTCTCACATTCCAATTGTCCTGTGTGCCTCGAAGATATTCATACAAGTCGCACACCATGTCACATTCCCGGTTGTGGGCACTTACTACATCGTACATGTTTCAAGGAATTGTTGCAATCAGGACATTATGCCTGTCCGACGTGTCAAGTGTCGCTTTTAGATATGACAGATTTATGGAAATATTTAGATGCGGAAGTATCACTAACACCAATGCCAGAGGAATATAAGGACTATAAAGCTGATATTTTATGCAAAGACTGCCATGAGGTTGAATCTACTGTCATATATATATCCCAAACATGTTTGAGTAATAAAAAAAATATTGGCATATTATCTATTCTTTCAGGAATCAACAGTGAAGTTTCATATTGTTGGATTGAAGTGTTTAAATTGTGGTAGTTATAATACCTGCAGGATAAAAGGCTCACCTTCTCCAGGTAATTATTAATTGCTAATTAATTGTTTTACAGTCCTAAACGGTTATACGAATTCTTGATAGTTTGTACAGATCCAGATGTCCTTCCAGAAGCAGCAGCTGGTGGCAGTAGTAAAGAAGAAAAGGAACAATCGTAAGGCTAAAAATCGGAATATCATCCGAAATTATTCATTGATTAGGAAGGAGTATATTATATTAATATCGATGGAAAAAATTTTATAGATAAATTTTGTCTTTGACATTTTGTAGCAAATTGCGTTTTTTGTTGCCTTTATAGTACTCTTTCGAGAATTATTTAGCTAATTGCAAATTTTAGTACATAAAAATTAAATATTACTAAATGAGGCCAGATATCATCAAAAGTACATAATTGTTTTTAGTGATTATTTGTAACACATTCTATTGCAATTTTTGGATCCAATATGTAGATCATTTCATTAACATCTTAAAATCTTTAAAAAAATAATAGATTTCAGGTTTTTTTGTCTCGTTGATTGCATTGTAATTAAAAACAATAGTCAATGAAGTGATCAACAAGAAAACATTTCATGGACATTCCTTTTTCACATATGTACTCATGAGAACAAAAGTGTCTTAATACATGAATTTAGACATACGCGCGCGCGCGCGCACACACGCACACACACACACACACATGGAAAATCCAATATTTCGATATATACAAATTCATGTTAAGACATTTCTATTCTTGTGTATATCATGTTTACATTGAGGATCTTGATTGTTATTTGTTTCTGGTATTTTTATCTTATGAATATACAAAGTGTTTCACAATTTGTGTACTATCTGTTAATAGCAGATTCTTGAAGATATTCGTAAATAATTCTAATATCAAAATATTAAGTTAAAATAGAAAACATTTATACTTAGCTAATAAGTTTGACCAAAGTTTGTATTTTTAAATATTGCATAGTAATGAAAATATTCAGATATCAATTACCTTTCAAAAATTAATTTTGCATGATATAAAAAATCTGCCATTAGGAGATGGTGCATCATTTTTCTGGAACAACCTACATAATATCTAAACTTATTGTGTAATATATATTATTATGTGATAATGTGTATATAATGTTTGATGAATTTGGAATCGATTTTTTCTTAACGAAAATATGCTAGTACATCTCATTTTGTTGCATTTTTTTCACTTTCAAAAATTAACTTGTGGTGATTTCATAAATACCTTGCACATATTTTTAAAAGCATTGTTGCCAATTACTTTTGATAAAAGAAAATTGAATTCCAAATTGCTCAACAAATACATAAATGAAAGTTTTATGTAGCACATCTTTGGATATACTGATAATGATTTATGCATATTCCCTGTGTCTAGCTAGATTTGCCTTCTGAAATGGCAACTGCATTGGTAGCTGTTTTATTAATCATATCTAGAAAAATAATGAAAATTGATATGTGTGTGTGTACGTTTGATGTGTGTATGTGTGCATGTATATGTGGCTGTGTTGATGGAGAAAGAAATACATGATAACCCAAAATCTTTTATATTATTAGGTAATGTAGCACAGTGTCATCTTGAGTAAAACTTTCTACTTTGAATATATAATCTAACACATAAAGTTTACATTTTTATTATTTTATCAATATAATGTGCAATATAATATTGGAACATATTTTTTTCACAAATGCCAATCATGTTAGTAGTAGTGTCATATATCAAAGTATTCTTGCATATTAAGATATGTAAATTGATGGCCTAATTGTAATTGCACTTTAATTAATATTTTGAAAAAACAAAGAGAATTTGATAAATTTCTGTTAAGAATTGCTTGAAAATTATGCTTGCTGAAAACTTTTTATGGATATATTTTGGAAAAAGATCTCACTTTAGTCATAATCTAGTCGCAGAAGATTGAGCGTATCGCCGCTCTCACACAGTTTCTCTCTTAAGTGTGAATGTTTTACACAAGAGCACATATAAATTTGCACCAGTGGCACATGCTGCAACAATGAAATATCAATGTAGTAAAAATGATTAGGAAAATATTTTAGGTTGAAAATGCTAAAATATTCTATATGTATTCCAATCATTTCAATATGCATATGTTAAATTTACATTTCTCCCAAGAGGCATTCTTCTAGTAATTAATATTCACTTATTAATATAAATCCTTACCGTAATTTGTTTTAGTGTAATTGTACGTATATACAATAACTAGATGAAATACTTGATAGTCATGGCAGATAATCGTGATTTTTGCTATTGTATTTTATCATATTTGATACAAAATATTTTTTTTCACCGATTAATAGCCCTCGTATATATAAGAAACGACTGGCTAAGAACAATTCGGTAACTTTTCCTTAAAGTCTCAATTTCACAGTTTCGTGGGATCACAAATGACACAGATATAATATTTTGAAATTTTGACTTCTGATTGAAAAGCAAATCGGTAAAAAACTTCTAAAGTTCTATATATCATTCCATAACATTCCAAGTAAAACAGCTCATTAATTTTAGTGAAATTTATATTTTTAAGAAACTACAAAATTAAGCAGTTTGGCAAATCTTTGATATTTTTTAGTATGGTTCGTATTTTTATAATATTCATATTTTACTTTTATGGAAACAACTTTATTAATGTTAAACCGTTTACTTATCAACAGATTAAAAGCATGTTATGCATCCAATTATCTACAAAAGAAAAACTTCGTGACATAGATAGATAAATTTCGTTATGATTATCATGTTTTTATTATATCCCTTTGTAAATTAAATACTAGTTACAAGTGGTTCTTTGTACATAATGGCCGCAACAATGCTTTTGTTTTATATTACATATAATATATACTACTATATCAAATAAATTGATTCTAATTCTATTCCATTAATCTTTTTATAAGAGGATGACAAGAATTCAATTTCATACTTGCGTATCAAGTGATAATAATATAATAATATAAAATTTGTTAATATCTGCATTTATTCGATATCACTCGATACGCATATAAATTTCATTATAAAAATTGCGAAGTTATTATTTGGAGGCAAATTCCATCCTATGAGAGAATAATCTTGATTTTCCTCTGATACATTTTTAGAAACCGCCACGGATTGTAAACGCATGAATATTGCGCACATTATAAACAGGGATATTCAATTATTGCTATATATATATATATATATATATATATATATATATATATATATATATATATTATATATATATATATATATAATAATAGTATATAATATATATATATATATATATATATATATATATATATATATATATTAATATAATATATATATAATATAGTAATAATATATATATATATTATGTGTAAAATTTACATGTATGCCGCGTTAAAGTATTTATATTTTACTATTAAATACAGAACACTATCAAATGCAGAGGTTATTTTCTCATAGAATAGAATTTATAAGGAGTAACTGTAAATGAAATTATAAAATTTAAGCAGGGGAGAGAAAACAGAAGAAAAAGAGATGTACTTCTCATTTTTTGATACATAGACGAGAAAGATTTATACTAAATGATGAGAAGTACACATATCCTTTTTCATACCTTCCTTTCTTGAATTTTATAATTTTATGTACAATGTATTAAGAGGGTTTGAAGTAAATAATAAAGACACTTATTTCTGCCGTTTTTTTTTTTACGGAAAAAGCCACCTCACTCGTGCAGTGTAGAATTGATAATCCACGTACATCGAAGTCAATTAATTCAATTTGTCGCTTAATTTATCTCTTGAATTCATAGTACATGGATTATTTGAGATAATGGCGGATTCTTTAAACAAAAATGCTCTACATTTCTTTCTCTACGACTAGTTTTGTATTTTTTTGTCTTTTTTTTTTGTAGCACAAGTGGCCGAGCGAGTGTGGTGTTTTTCCGTTTTTCCATTTCTTTTATTTTATTCAAAAATTTAAAGAACGTGGACGTAACGGCAGATATCCGTGACTGCTTAAAAAACGTCGGGCGGCGCGAGTCATCTCAAGCTGGTCACGCGTGCGACCACATGCCACTGTTGTCCATTGCGGTTCTAATTGTAACTGCGAAAAGAAAGAAAAAAATGTAGATGTGTGATTTTAATGCAAGGTACATTTGTAATAAAAATTAGCAATGACGTAGTATGAAATTTGTTTGATTTAATAAAATAAAATAAAAAAAAAAAAAATATATATATATATATATATATATATATATATATATATATAGAGAGAGAGAGAGAGAGAGAGAGATAGTCGTATGCAAATATATATATATATATAAAATATTTTTAAAATACACGTGTTAGTACATTTTACTTATATAAAAAAAGGTTTTAAACTACATTTATAAACATTACATATAAATGTTAGTTAAAATTAAATGAATTAAATGTTAGTTAAAATTAATTTAAATGATTTACTTCTATATTCATCGCGATTAACTTTTATTGTAATTGAAATCTTGGTATCTTTTTAATCATAATATTGACTATAATATAAACATGCATATAATGATACTCAGTTTATTTAGTTATACAATTAGAGTATATACATATAGGATCAATTTCAAAAATTATTTTAGTAGATTCGAATTTAAACCCCAGTTGATTTAATAGTGTAATTTCTAACTTTTATAAAAACAAAAAACATAAAATATACATAAATTACATAAAATATAATTATTTAACGAGAACTCACCTTGGGTCGTTTTATCGGCCTAAGAGGCAGAGGACTGAAGATACAACAAGGACTGTCGAACGCGTCGAATGTGATCGCTCTCTTGGCATTCGGCTTCCGTTGTTGTACAGATGTAAAGTCGTGAGGAGTCTGGAAAGGATAGACACACACTAGCAGCCGGCATACAAGAGATATTCTTAGAAAATAAAATACGCGTTGACTTTATATTTGAACAATTCGGGAATGATTCAAAGTTACAAGTAATCGATGAAAAAAAATAGATTAAAAATTTTAATTTATATTTTTCAGAGATCACAGAATGAGATATGATAAATTAGTTTTTCATCCGCTTTTTCTCGCTTATTTAATGCATTTTGCAGAGGAAAGAATGGAAGAGAAAGAAGAAGAAATAGAATGCCCACAATTTGTGGAATGACTAGGCCTTTGGGTGACAACATAAGGATTTTTGTTCAATTTGGTTTCAGGTAAGGAGTTTTGGTGTTATCTTTTTATAAAAAAAAATTTTTAATAATTCATAATCTCAAATAACTCACAATTTGAAAATCTTTATTTTCGTTTTTTTTTATTTTAAAATTATTTTTGAGTTTGAATAAAAGAGGAAAATTTCTTAAAACTTAAGAAAAAAACGATTTTATTTGATGTAGCAATAAATATCTAAATAAAAAGATGATGAAAAAGACTAGGCCTTTACGTTTTGGATACGCGCCGTGCACGTGCGGGTCGTTTTTGACTGGATACCGCGCATAAATATCTTTGGATCGGGAAGAGGTTGAGATACTTTGGTACGCTAGACCAGGCCTGTATAAAGAGGATGATTTTTCAGTTAGTATATGCAATTAACATGCGACAACTTAACATATCATTAAAAAAACAAAAATACATATACATAATATATTTATACTTATATTATATATATATATATATATATATATATATATATATATATATATATATATGTACACACACACATATGTATAAATATATTGATAATATGTATTAATATTAATATGAATATATAGAATTCATTATATCAATATATAATATTAATATAATATATATATATTAATATTAATATAAATATATATTAATATGAATATGTAGAAAAAAACATTTAAAAAACATTACGCTCGTGCAGGATTATCTAGAACTTAATTTGCAGGAAGAAGGATTGTGGAATTAAATATTAACATATGTTCGAAATAACAAAATAATATAGCATTAAAATCATTTCAAACGTGTTAATGCATCTGTACATTTGCGTATAGTGTTATTAATATAATTATTCGCGATTCATTGTTAGAATCCATTCTCAGCAAAATTAATAAGAGCGAAGCAAACAAAAACGGAACAAGATCGGTCATATGCCGATTATATGTACACGCTTAAAACATGATAATTAATAATTTATATGTATTTTTTTGATTAAAAAACATAAATGACCACAATTCGTAAAAGTGACAAATGCCTAATAGTATAAAATTATCCACGTACATAATTTAAGTACTTTTTTGTTAGTCAAGATTGAATGACATACAATGTTTTTTTTCTCTAATTTTTACAATAAATTAATAATTTACTTCTTGTTTTAAAATAATAAATCTAATAGAGTAATAGTATGTATAAATAATTAACAGGGCAAAAGACGCACGCGTCATTGAAATAAATTAATATAAATAGATCGAGCGTTCGTAAATGCCATATATACATATATATATATATATATATATATATATATATATATATATATGTTATATATATAGTTTATTATATATTATTTTATTATATCATACCTAAAACTAATACGAACGATAATCTTTGGATTGGGCATTAAAAGATATGGAAAGATATATAGATAGCTATAAAAAGACAAAGAAAATAGCTATAAAAAGATAAAGAAAATAGCAGTTATTGATTTTCTGCCATAATTGGACTTTTTTCTTAAAAAAATAAGATAAGCATTATACATTTAAAACAGATAAAAGATGCAGAAAAAAAATTTAAGCATAGACATAGCGTTAAAAGGCCGGCTAGCGTGTCTAGGGACGATTGGTACAGGAATAATACCAGGATAGGGCAGGTTGATCATGAATTTGATTTTGGATATGTTGTTGCTCTACCTTTACTGGACTAGTTCCTGCCGTTAAGAAACTATCTTCCAGTGCCATGGATTCGGGTGAGAACAGCATGGAGGCGTTCAAACTCTTACTCTAGGAAAATAAAAACAATACATTATTATCTAGGTATACATTATTATCTAGTCCATTACATATCTCTTGTAAATTGCGAGAGTGCGTTCAATCAAACACAACAATTGCTAAACAACAAAAATTATTAAACAACAATTATGCTTATGATTGGTATATCCTTTTAATTTTATTAAATTAGATGCTATTTTGAAAGCTAATCGCTTATGTAGCTGTTGTGTTCGCTGAACACGACTTCTCTATTTGTCTCGAATAATTTTATCCGTGTAACATACTGGTGTCTCCACAAGAAAACTCATCTCGGCATTGTCTTGGGATGCCCAAGCTTGACAAAGGGCTTTGCGTGCTCGTTTTCCTCCTGGTGCACTATTCTCTTTACCGCGTCTTCGTACTGTGTTGTAACCCGAATCCTGAAGAATTGTACTCGTGCTAGCCAGACTCTCGCGATCAGTCTCTTGTTTGATTATCTCGGTCAGAGCATCTAGACGACTAGGAGTAGCTGGTAACTGTGCCACTCCGGTTCGTCGTTCGACCTCGGCCATAGCAATTTTGAATGGCGTCGGTGTCCTCGGTGTATTATCGTCTGTAAAAGTAATGATAGCAATAAGAAAGTCTTCATTCCTAGAAAAATATGTTTAAAAATTTTTATACAAGCGTTTTATATATAAACGTTATTCTCGCTAAAAAGATTTTTTTATTGGATATAAGGAATTATTCAACTCATGTGTAGAGGATTTATTTAATAAACGTACAATATACATTGTAAATTTGAGTAAATTTGAGATATATATACCATTTTGATTTCGTCGGAGACCAGTAGGTTGCGGAGTCGTAAGCGGACCGGGACTGCTTCCTTTAGGAGTACTCGCACGCGGCCAGGAGTGTTCCGGACTTAAAGTGTTCAAGAATTGCGAGGGGCTAAACGGAAGCGGCTTATAAGGAGTCGAAGGAGTCGTGTTTCCCGTTGGCGCTTGTTGGTCTATTATATTGTAATCCGATAAATGCCCACTATCAGGGGTATCTTCTATCCTCTGCAGGCTCTGTACTACATTTTTTCGTCTGCGTAATATAGGAGGCGGACTCTTCTTTTCTGTATGTTCGGATATCTCCTCCAAGTCAGGCATTGGTATTAATTTTACGTCCGAACTTCTCGACATTTCTTGTGATAAGTTATAATATCTGCGCATACACACAAGAAAAAAAAATTAAAATCCGCAAACAAAGTAAAACATTAATAGACATCATATTACATTATGTCAAAGATAAACATACTTAGAGAATGATGAAATTGTCTCGGTTCTCGTTCGAGAAGAGGCTCTCTTCGACGGAGACTGCATACTCTTTTCATTGTCACGTGCACACCTGTTTGATAATAATATCGTATCCAGGTATCCTGGCGTTGTGAGATGCTGTTGTTCCAAAGTTTTGATCCAATCCAGATCAACATCGAGAGCGTGTGAACTGCTGCCGGTTAGCGGCGAGACACCCTCGACACTAATTAAATCAACTTTCATCCGACTTGGGTCACAAAGACTGTCTTCTAGATCTCTTATGGTAGTGGTAGTTTCTGTATTTTTCCTCTTGCCCCTACCTATAAGTTTTGTTGATCTCTTTTTTATCAAGTCTACTATTTTATCAAGTCTATATAGTTTATGAAATGTAAAAAACATAATTATATATTCATACATTATATTAAATTTTAAAAAATACTATCAAGTATTATCACAATATTATATTATTTAAATTTTATTTATCATTATGTATATTGTGAATAGCACCTTTAATTGTAACTCGTCCTTCTTCGCTTTCATACTTTCTTCTCATTGTGCTATTCCAATGATTTTTAATCGCATTATCAGTCCTGCCCGGCAGTAATTTAGCAATCTTCGCCCATTGATTGCCGAACTTACGATGAGCCTCGACAATTATTTTATCCTCCATCTCAGTCCATGCGGTTTTTTTTATCTCCGGGTTTAAGTGATTGTGCCACCGTTCCCGGCACTGTTTACCAATTCGGCCTTTAAGATGTCGCGCTATCAATGTCCATTTCTTCGGGCCTAATTTCTCTACGAGTTCAACCACCTTTTCATCTTCCTATAAAAGACCAAGGAGAACATTTTATTTTATAAAATAGTATATAATAGTAAAATAATATAGTTTTTAAAAAAATGTTTACGAAATTGTTATAATAATATTTTATGATTTTGGATCATATTATATATAATGAAGACATATGTGATTGTTTTTCTTTTAGATAAATGTATGATATAGAAGTTTTGAAAAAAATTCATTACATTATCTATTTTGTATTTTGATGTCTTTTTTAATAAAATATTTTAATAAAATATAATAATAATTCTTGCTTGATAAACAAAGATAAAGTTATTAAAATAAAAATCTGATATACAAAAACTTTCTCTTTAATTAAAAAATCTAGTTTTAAAAAATATTACAAAAAAGGAGAGAAAGGAGAGAAAAAAATGTTTCTATATGTAAAAATCTAACATGATATATAATTTATTAATTTGTTATAAAAATAATATCAAGCGATACTCGCGCGATATGCAAATATCAGAATAAGAATATCAAATTGATATTTTAACTTAAAAAAGGTACTGCAATGGAAAAAGGCTATAATACATATATACGCGCATTTGATTTGTGAAGCCGCATTATATGCCCTTGGTTGTTGCCAAGTGCATTGGCACAGCGATGCAGCATCACCGTGTGGTCCCAGCTTTTTCTTATTGCATACCCCATCAAGCAATACTGAGATCCATGTGTGCGTAGGCGGTATGTGCAGTGCCGTACGACGATAATGTATCACCCAATAATATATAGTGCATACATACATACATTATATATATATATACACGTTAAATATAAAATTATTGAAGAAAATAATAAATTTCGAAACTTTTTAAGTTTCCCACCTCTTTTGTCCACGGACCCTTGACTAATTCCGGATTCACGACTTTAGCCCATCTCTGCTGGCACTGGACATCGCTTCGATCTGGGAAACGACTGGCTATAATGTCCCATCGTAGACTAGTGCCGAGTTGTTCTGCATTGCTTACTAATTGCTTCAATAAAGCGTCCTATAAAAAGACAAGTGACACGTATAGTGAAAGTATTTCGCTTCATAAGACGAGGAAGAACGGAAGCACAACATGCGGCAGGGAAATCGATCGACCTCCGTAGGCTTTCCCACGTGAAGTCGTATAGTGTACACCCTATGTTCTATGGGGTAACCGAGGCATCTGTCTCCACGGCGTGCAACTCGTTGTAGGAAATACGAAGGGTGGACATTTTTTTTTTTTTGGGATCCGTACATTTATTGTCCCTCCCTTAATTTGCTACATAGAACCGATATAATATAACGATATACATGCCTGCTCCTTAATAAAAAACTGTCGTGGAATCAATATAACTTCAAAAAATAAATTCTCAGATAAAAAGTTTGCAAATATTTAATTTTATATTTAATTTTACATAAAAAGAAAAGCTAAAGACATTTTTATTAACATTAAAAATTTTTTTATATATAATTTAATAAACATTAAATTTTTTTATATCAAAGCAAAAATAAAAAAAAATACTACAAGTTACATTTATTATAATATAAATTCTTATATCGCGCGGTCCTTAAATATATATAATAAAAGTCTTACTTCTTCTTTGGTCCACCTTCCTTTATTTATGTGTTTCCCTTGTCCGTGATTTGGAGCATTAATGGATATTTGATTTTGCACTTGATTTTGTACTTGATTTTGTACTTGATTGCTTTGACTAACCATGCCATACTCATTGTCGGACTCTCCTCCACTACTGGAATCGTAACCTGACCTAGATCGAGATCTGAAATATACAATGAAATACAATATGACGCACATAAAATTATTTGTGTCAAAATAAACATCGCAAGAAAAAATAATATTTCATAAACAAGTCTTTATATATAGATATAGTATCAGCTAAAAATTTATATAACTATTAATTAGCATCTTTTTACAAATAATTTAAGATTTGTATCCTTATTAAATACAGACGATAACATGATAATATCACGTGTTATAGATTTTGTAAACCTGTAGATATTTTGCGAAAAAAATGTCTCGAAATCGATATTCTTAAATTTATAGTTAGTACAAGTAATAACAATACTGATAAAAAACAGAGAATAGAAAATTAAAGTGTTCCGTTAATGCTTGGTAATCTCCTAGATATTGCTTATATCATTATATGGCGTTGTAAGGAAAGGAGTGCCTTCCTTTCCGCATTATGAGATTTGTAATCGTTTGAATCAAGATTCTGGCAATACGGAAGCTTAACAAACAAAATATATATCTTCTATCTGATGGGAAGTAACGACTGAGACAGGAAATCACGGATGGGTGAATATCCTGCCTCGATTTTTATGCTTCCTTTCTTTTGTCGCGCAACTTCTATCGTCGCCGTCCCTTCCTAATTTCACCCTCGCTATTCGGGAAGCAATCTTGACCGCGAAAACACCGGTTTTTGCGGTCACGAAGGACTTGATCTTTCCTCGTTTTGGGATTTCCTGTCACGTTTCGTACGCAGGTAATTGGAGTGCTTCCTTATTAACTTTTTACATCCTTCGCACATCCTTCCCCAATCACTTACCATCAATCTAAAAATTTCATGTTTACGAAGAAAAATACAAGTTATAAAAGGCTGGGCTACTGGTGCACACAGTGCTCATACGTATCAATTAATAATTTTTATTCAATTTGATTAGAAAAGATCATCGTCACCCTTCTATTTTTTAATTTCAATATAATTTTTATTTTTATTGTTTCTAGAATCTTAATCTTTGGAACTTTTCCGAAAACATATCGGGAATTCTTCGGAAAAAAGCAGGTTAATTATATAGACAATTAATTTGTAAAAATGGATTGCTAATTTTCCGCAGAGGTGAGCCTCTGCGCATTATCCAGCCTGTCTCCAGATAACAATGCATTTTGAGAACAGAAGGCAATGTCGAATAAGGCTCTCTCTCCTCTATGTACCGCGCAATCTGCTTCACCCTCGCTTTTCCCCCTTTCCCTCGTCCCTAACAGCTGCATATACCGGGGAGAGTCCAGGGTAAACGCGATTGGGGATACGCTTAGCTTATGATAGCATTCGCGGAGCACCATGGATGTGTGTCGTAAACATATGTGTGCTGCAGATGGCCCGGAGTTCTATCGTTCCTATTGCTTAATGCATTACCGGGCATCGATTGAAAATATCTTCACCTCTAATAAATCTATTTCAATCATGAAATTTATAAATGCTACGCACGCGGTTAAACAAGAATGTTATATATCATTAACGTCTAAAAAAATCGAAACGCCATATATTTGTGAAAATAATATTTTCTATGTAAAAAAATTATTGCTGTATGAAAATAACTTTGATATAGAAAATTAACTTTCGCATATATACATATAATAATTTATTATATATAATGCTTAGCGTGTGACTTTACAACCCGATTCATTTCAAGCGCCATGCTACGTATTATGTTTGCTACACATAGCGATACGAAAGACGAAGTTACGTCATCACAAGCGGCTCAACACCATGGAATGCAAACAAGCTAAAACGACATCTCTCAGTTAATTACATTCGAAGAAAGAACTTCTTTCATAACGATGTGATCGCCTATTACAACAAGCGCTAGTTTCTAAGTAATACTGATTATAACAAATAACAAAAAAAGCTTTGCTCTATCAAAAATGACATATCAATATAGTTTTATCCGTATGTATATAGATCAATAATCTAAGATATAGAAATGATGGATTAAAATATTAATTACATGTCCTAACTCGACTCGATGATTGTAATCGATTTTTCAAATGACAGATATCGATAACATCATGTTCTGCACCTTTTAATATATGAATATATAATTTCACTGCAGGTGCATGTACATTTATGAGTCCAATATCTTGAGAATAATTAAAAATCTGTACAAGATGTGATACAAGAAGATAAAAAAAAGTGAATAATAAAAATGAAAGCATCGATGCAAAAATGATATAAATTGTTTTTAATGCAACCATTTCCAATAATAATAGAACGTATCTTTACAAAACGCAAAAAGAGAACATAAAAAAGAAAAAAAATTGTCTCAATCCTTTATAATAATTGTCAAAGATTCTTTAAAAATAAATTTAATCTTTTTAAATTCAATTTAAATTAAATAAAAAAAATAATTTAATAGTAAAAAAGTCCTCCAAAAATTTGCACACACACACACATACTTTCATATTGTATATAGAAGCATATACATTTAAAATATTTTTGCTACAGAAATTTTACATAATCGTCACTAATTTCTATTAATGAAAGCAACGCCCAGTCGAAGATGTATGGAATTAGCACACGAACGGGGCGAGTCTTTGACAAGTTACGTAAAGGCTTTCGCCTTCAAAAAGCTTCTAACGATCGTACTATCCTTGAATTTAAATTCTTTGGACACGTGAATTGCCAAAGCAACCTTCTTCGCGACATTCCTCAACGTTTGTGAAAACACATCGGCATAATAATGGCTTTGTTGTATGAATAAAACAATCATTGTATAGAAAATAAGATAATAGAGAGATTAAAATAATTGAAAGATTAAAGCAAATATACATAGTCGTTCTAAAAGAGAAATTAATAATTATATACATGTAGAAAAATATAATTCCTTTATAATTAAAAAAAAAAACATTGCACAATTTGATGAATAATTTTTTACACAAAATATGTGCAAGTTTAATTTATGTATGTAAATAGCTATGTCTATGTAATATATATAATCTACAATTTATGTAATATGTAAATATATAACGAAAAGTGTGTCCCAAAAAATATTACATTACATTTCACGTAAAGGAATAGATTATATTTCTTCTATTTTTTTCGATATTATTAATTATGAATTAGGTATTATTTTATTTGCGTTAAAAATTCAAAGCACAAAAATTTTTGTATAATTAAATTGCGTCATTTATAAATTGCAAATTAATATAATAACTTTGTTACAAATTTTATGAATTGCAATATGACAATTATTGAGGGTTCAAAGCCTTGTATATAATGCGTGAATACGTGCTCAACAAAAAGTTAAAAAAATAAAGCTATTCTCGGCTTAATAATCAATTTTAGTTGGCAAGAATGATGAAGAAAGAAAAGGAAAGAGAGTAGGTACAAAGAAATAAACGGAATAGAATATAAAATGATTTAGGAAAAACAAAATAATAGAGAAAATTTTCTATAAAAAAGCTATATATATTAAATAAAACCATTAGTAGTCAAACAATAGACGGAAAAAAATATTAGGATTGGTGAGGACAGAAGAAGCATTTTGTTTTACGTGCTTATTCCTGTGTCATCCTTATAAAGTGTTAGGTAATAAAATCAGGTAATAAAATCGGTGAAGGTAATGACCGAGAAAGAAGCTTCATCCTTCAACTGTTTTAACAAAATTGTCAAGAAATTTTTGAGTAAATTTATACGTAGCATTTACTTGAGAGGCGACAGAAAGCAGGTGTCACTGACAGCTGCTTATTTGTCTAGGAAGATAAACGCCATGCACATCTTTTGTCACATTGAATAAAAATGACATATCTTCTTTTATATTTTTATAGTCAACAATGTATAACACAAGTATACTGTGTTACTTAGATACAAGTCATAAAAATTGACCTTTAATGCAAGATAAGAAATTATAAACGAAGTAAATTATCGATAGATAACCGATAGATAAAAAATCCATTTAATTTTATATAAGAAAAGTTTCTTATTATTTTTTCTTTTGTTAATAATATATAACATTCAAGATGATATAATGGGTGTAACAAAACATATAAAGTATTGATAGCTTTTCACATTTTCGTTTATTGAAAACGAGAAATGCTCAAGCGAAACTTCCGAAGCGAGACAAATGTGGGAATGACTTATAGGATAAACGGATATCGCTAAATATTAAACAATAAAATGACGACACGTGGGACGAGCTATTTGACTTTTTCTCGTGAGAACGAGAAAGGAAGTCGTGTGTGTGTGTGTCTACCGTGGTAATGGACATCTGCCAAAGTTCCGAACTTTCCCCTCTTTTTCGTCCGCGCTTCTTCCGTTCACGCTCGGCGCTCACGCGTGCATTTCGCCTTTACGACACCAAGCGCCCTTAACTCCTCTTCCTTCCTTCTTTACTTCCTTGCTTCCGCGCCTGTTGCGCGTCACGCAACAATAAGGTCATCGCGCGAGGCAAAGTCCCTTCGAGGGCAAATAAAAACCTCCGAACCGAGATCGAGAGAATTATGACTCGAACAAAACAAACTTTGCGTTCGGGACTTTGGGACGGTCGGCATACTTGTTAGGATAATTGACATAATTCTTTATAGAACCGCCGTTAATTAATTTAACACACAGTTAATTTTCCGTTAACAGATGTTTCAAACTTATTTTTCTTTATACTCGAAACGTTTTAAGTTACTTTAAATTCCCTGTGACACACATAAACAAACATGGAAAGTGAGAAAAAGCGGGAAAGAGAGAGAAAAAATTTAATATTATCGTCTTTCGCTTCACTTTTCATGGTCATCTTTTAAGAAAAGATTCTTTATACGATATGATATTGGGATTTGCATTTTATCAAACGGACTAGTATAAGTTTGTGCACCGTTATATCTGCGACGTACGTAACAGAGCGACAGAGAAAATATTGGGTCAGTGTAAATATAGATCCCGCCGTCCGTCGTGTTGGTCGCGTGCGACGCCCGCAACACACAATTGATCTTTTCGTCAATTTTATAGTGTCCGGGACCAGGTGTATATAGTACCCAAGGAGTGTTCGTTCATAGCTGGACGTCAGCTGCTGTCCCGCGTAAAAGTCCCACCCTCCGGACTCTCGTTTTCGCGATCATCCAAGATATGACGCTTATGACGACGCGCGTCCCCTTGCTCCATTCCCTCCTTATCATCAAGCTACCTTGGCCTCAGAACGACCGATGACATCGAGTCATCATATATACTGACTGGTTACTGTGGTAAACCAAACACTTTTACTTTTTAGAGTTTGCATCATTCATGAATGAAGACGGATCTCGTGTATTCTTCGTGCATAATTTGATGTATAATTAGACAGTTTTTGCTAATTATTGACACATTAATATAATGAACGTAAAATAATAATAAGGATGTAATATACACGCTATGTTTGTTGCAATTATATTATTATGTAGAAATTTTAATTTAGTACACTCTCTCTCTCTCTCTGTATTTCTAATAATCTTTCAAACGTTAATTTTTTTCTATATAAAAAATACAACCAGAAACGCAAATGCACGCTTGCTATTATGTATTATTATCTATCTACTTATGACTCGATAAAAAATTAATTTTTTTATTAATAATTTAATTAATAAAATATTAAAAATAATAAATATTAAAAAATAAATAAATTTTTTGATATTTTTATTGCACTAAAAAAAAGAAAATAATGTACTATTATTATTATCTTATTTCATTCACATTTAAACAATTATTTTAATTACATAGTAAAATTTATATTATAAAAACTATGACAGATATCTCAAATATTTTGTTTTTTAAATATCTTCATTATCTATAATAATTTGATTGTATATATTTTCATTCACTAGCAATCTAGAGTAGAGATAAAAAAATTGTAAAAAAATAAATAATAGAATAACGAAAAATTACCTGTCGCAGGCATTAATTAAAATTAAAAAGTAATAAAATAAAAAAAAGAAATTCTAATCGACGCAATGGATCAGATCGTTCAAATATCGTTCAATATTATGTTATCGATGAGTGATAATTTATTTGTCTTTACTGAGAGAAAAATAGATATAAATCATTAGTAATTAACTAAAGATATCGTTAAAGCTTTTAGAGATTAATCCAGAAGCTTTTAAAGATACATGCAGATTAATCTTTGATTCTAGAATGAAATCTTTTCATTTTCGATTTCGTCCATAAAAATTCCTTAAGAATCAAACTTTCTTTCCATTCTAATGATTCCTTTCGCTGCCAAGGGACGAGTCTGGCGGCTCTCATTGAATAAGTATAAGGTTATTGGCATCGCATGGAACCTGTTTGGGTTAATACATGATAGAATCTTCTTTCACGAAAATATCAAACCATTAATAATTTTCTCAGACTTAAGAATCAAGAGACATTAATAAATTGACATTCGCGATTAAAAAAATGCAAAATACAATTATCATTCGTCCTGTAACGCTAAATAAATGTTACCTCGACATCTTTTTAATTCGAGAAATTATTCGTATACAGATATTAAAAATTTGATAATAAAGTCGCACGAAAGAGGACGATATCCAATCAAATTGTTGCCACGGGATTGCTGGAAGAGAATTCCGTGGAAACCGGGAACGTTCCGCGTATTTTAATGAGGCCGCTATCCGTGAAGGATCATCGCCCGATGAAGGCCAAGAGGTAAGATAGGTTTCAAGATGAATATATATATATATATATATATATATATATATATATATATATATATGTGTGTGTGTGCTGGGTTGAGACAAGCACGGGGTATACGCGGGGTACGCGAATACGGGGTAAGTGGAGATAGGTAGAGGCATACGTGTGTATATCTACCTACACGTATACTTATATACACGCGATCGTACCGGCAGCCAGCCAACGACATCGGGGTGGAGGTCTTTACCGAAAGACATCTGGCTACCACCTGCCTCGATGCCCTCGCACTCGCTTCATCAAACCTCCCCATAATAGAACGCTCCCGAGCATGCGCACCCGCTCTCACATGACGCGTGCGCATGTGAGGAGTACGTACGTATTGTGTGCACCGTGACCGTGTGACTTATACCGTGTGGTTTAGATATATGTGTGTACGCGTACACGCCGACAATAATCGAGTACTCGTGCTCCTCTCGTTCCCGTGGGGCTGTGTAAAAATACAGGTTTACCCGGTATATGTAAGCATGTTTTTTCACGTTAGTATGGCATCAAGAATTAAATATTCATCCACGTCGGTATAAATAATCTTTCAATATAGGTAATAAAAGTATTTCTTTTCAATGTCCATTTTATTTTACCGCCTAAAAATGATTGAAATGGATACACTAGTTAAAAAACTAGTTGCCAATGAATGCTGCCGGAAATATATACATAATCAATAGCAAAAATAATATCATATTACTTTTTATAATAAAAAATAATTACGTTACTTATACAATACTATATTTTTAATTTTAATCAAAATATAAAGAAAATTATTATTTCTTCACAAGATTTCATTTGATTTAACATACATTTTTTTACTATAAATAAATTGAGAGATAATATACATTTTTATATATAAAAAATTAAAACAGTAAAAAGCTTTCAGCTTTAAATCAATAAGAAAGAAAATAAGCATATCAAATATCATATTTTCTTGTAATAAAAAAATTTAATTATCTCATCTTTAAATTCTTCAAATACATATATCAACAACAATGTATATTAACTGGTCATTCACTGCATCTACCCCAACACTCTCTCTTTCTCTCACTAATATTCACAAAATATAATACATACGATATACAAGACGAACGTGTCTACGAGAGATGAAGGGAAATTCCATCACCCTTCTGTGCCATAAAAAAAGGCGGGAAGCCCTTCGGCAACTCGCGCGAGCGCGCACTTCATCCCTCTCGTTCGCCGAGGTGCGCCTCGTCGTCGTACACCACGCCTTTTACCCCCGTGCCCATTGCGAGGCGATTGTATATCGGACGAGCCACCCGGTGCTCGTTCCCATGACAAGTGCGATGGGTATTTTTACTCGTGAATCTTTAATTCCACCGTGGGAATCGAGACTACATCACATCGGACCGGAGATCCGCGTGCATTACGAATAGGCGCGGATATCCGCGCCATATATGTCCCGTGATCCGATTAGATTACATCTTTTATAGATGAACTATACACAACGTGGTCCTTTGTGTCGCTAAGCGGGAGGAATATGCATAAATCTCGCGGAAATTATAGCGTTTAGCTGAATGAGTACCTCCCGTGCGATGTTTTTAAACTAAACGCACTAAAGTGATGCGTAACAGATAAAAATTTATTCTTATCTAAAATATTTAAGAAAGAAACACGAGAGAGAGAGAGAGAGAGATAGAGATAACTTTATTTATTAAGCGCTCTGGGACAAGTCCCCTCAAGCGCAAAACATAATAGAAAGAAAGAGAGAGAGAGAAATATATACAAACACCAAAAAATAAAATAAAAAATATAATCATAAAGGTATGTAGTATAATAATAATATATGTAATAGCTGAAAGAATCAATTGGAATAAGATAAATAAATGATTCTGCATTTATTGAAAAGCAAAGAAAGGTTTTTCGATTTTGTGAACGCAATTAGTAATCGTGATTAGCAATATAAAATAATATATAATATCAATATTGATCACATCATCTGATTCTTACATCTTTTTAAATACTTAACATTTAATCTTTTCTTATATTTACATGATACATGTAAAAACTTTTCGATCTTTCCCCCCTTCCCTCTCTGAAAATTGATACTTCGGTATTTATTAGACAGAATTATTTCGAAGCATTATTATTCTCGAAGCAGATGCTGAAAATCAAGTTCGCCCTTATGTATATCCCGCCGATCAGCATCGTCGACCCCGAGTGCGCTAAATCGATATCGAGATATAATGAAAAGGAAAGAAGAACGGGCTGCGAGAGCAGTCCAAGGGCCCGCGGTCCGTCCCATCTTGAAAGAAATCTCTTCAAGGGGCCCGGGCGCGAATCTTGTCGGTAACCCCCTTCGAAATTTGTTATTTGACGTTTTGGGGTGGCCTTTTCTGGTTCGCCCTACATAGTCTGATTCGATGGAATTTTAGGGTAACGAACCGGCAGCTGTCCAGACGTTGACTCGATTCAGTTTTAAATTCGAGTTGTAAAATTTGAGAAACTTAATCGCGTATGCCTGAGACCGACGAGCGCGGACTTTTTATACGGACAAATGTCCCTTCGTGCATTAACTTCAATTCTAATAACTTTGTGAATAATCCACACAGGTCTCACAACACTGAGATTCTCGCACAAAGTCCGAAAATACCCAGAGGACAGCTCTCCGGTGAGAGACCATGCGGGAATACAATAATACACGATCTATTTATATTAGGTACCCCTGTGGCGCGCAATGTGTGATTAAGGAGAATTTTCGCTTTATGGATTTTTATAATACTTCACAGGAAAAAAATTTCATAACTTTACTATTTTTAATGATAACTATTATATTAAAAAACAGCAATATTAAACAATAAAATAATCAAAAGTTTAAAAAAAATTAATATTACAAACAATTTTTTAAGAGCAAATTTAAAATATGTTAAAACTAATTGTATAAAAATATAAAATTCTGAAAAAAAAAAATTTATTTTATGTACTTTAATGATTATAAAGGAAGCGCGAATTTATCACGAATTGAGCAACTTATTTTGGAAAGGGGGATTCACATCATTATCATAAATGTCGAAGAATCAATGACCATCCTTATTTCCTGGTAATTCACGTTAAAAATCTATAGGAGTTCGAGGGAAAACAAATCCTAGAAACACATCTCTATTTCACTGTAAGCGATTCCATGTATCACTTTGTATCCGTAAAGCCGGCATATTCTTCCATTCTCCGATTGTGAGATAGCCTATGCTAATATAAGTGACCTTCCGATGGTATTCGCAAATTTAATGATCTTTCTAAGACCTGGTGTGAAATCGCGGGATAACTAAAAGGTAATCCCCCTTCTATTGTTACCAAGTAAAATTTTTGTATTATTTTCATTTTTTGTATTTTTTACAATAGGATATGGAACAACCGTACATTAATGACAGTAACTCGAAAATTTTTTTATGATTTTTTATACTTTGTTCTTAACAGCGAGATATTAGACAAACACACAATAATAATAATAGCAACGAGTATTTAAAACTTTCTAAAATATAAACTTTGATTTTCCTTTATATATATTATAAATATAAATTTATTTTTAAAATTAATAAAGAGAAAGAGAACAAAAATAGAAAAAAAAATAATAAATAAATATATAACTCTCTAGGATGAGAAAAATGCAAGAAAGAGGAAAATTTTTTGATATAAATAAATATTTCTATTCTTTACAATTTACATAATATAATTTATATAAAGAAGAATAATTTATAAATATTAAAATATTATAAATAAAAAATATTATTTTATCAGCGATTTTTAAGTTTGAAGAAATCTACCGGATTATATACCGGATAATATGAAGATTAGGACTTATTTTTCTATTTTCATAGATTTTCTCTCAAATACGCGGTACTATTGTAATATCAAGATAAATGTAAGAGAAGCCCGCGAGCATATAAATGTTGCATATCGCGAAATTTGTAATAACGTCTAATCAAAACAAAAGCGATCCCAGTCTTTCACAAGAAATATGCATCTGAATAAAAAAGAATACAATGAGTTTCAGTGGAGGTACAAAATAAACGATGCAAAAAATTCTTAACAGAGTTGGCCTAAAACCGGGTTTAAATCTCCTTAGTCAACCTAGTCCCCCTGTCTACTCTCCCTTCCTTTTTGTCTTGTCGAGGCTGTAGACCTGCGAGGACGACCGGCCGGAAAAAGACGGATAGTCGTCTCGTCGTTTCTTTTGGCTTTGAGCACTCCGCTAAGCGACTAGCACTGAAAAGCGCGCGATAGTTGTAACTTGAATGAGAGAGATACCATGCTGCGAATGGCTACGAAGAAGTTGGATTTCTTGTCTGACGTCCATCCGCTCGTTTGGACGTTTAGTCTCTCTCTTTCTCTCTTTACATACCTGGGGAAAAAATACGATTCGACCGAATGAAACTACGGAACTTCGGGATAATCTCAAAAAATTATCTTAAAATTTTTTTTTCCACATGTCTCATTCGAATTCCAAACCTTCCATGAAAACAATTACAATTATTTTTACTAAGGGGAGGGTATGTTTTGAATAACGAAAGAGCAAATCTGATGGATTTAATACATCAAGCGTGACGATCAAAATTCATTTATAACATCTCGTAGCTTATTCAAAATAGTTTTGAATGATTTATATATATATATTTTGGTCATTCTTATATTTTTATCTATAAGAATATCTCTTAAAAATATATATGAGAAAATTTTCTGATTTAAGTTATTTGAAAAGTACGGGGACGATGACAATAGAAAGGTTACAATACTACTCTTTTCATAAAAAGAAAAAGTTATGTATTTCTGAAAATGCAAAAAACAACTAAAAATTATACGCAATGTTTAAATTTTCATTACGCATGCTGTTTCAATTTATTCTCTTCTCTATTCTATGTCAATATAGCAAAGAAATATTTAAAAGTGCTCTGGAATCAAATAAAATTATTTTTCAATTAGTTTCCAAATAATTAATAACTGACAATAAAGGGCTTTTTAGTGCGAAAACAAAAAACAATAAATTAATAATTTTTGAAAAGCAAATACAAATAACGAAACTCTAGAATTAATATATGAACTTTAAGAGAAACTTAATTATAAAGAAAAAGAAAATTGAAAGGTTGCAGCAAACGAAGATCTCTACAACTGTTTTGCTAAGAAAGAATTTGCAAAAAAATAAATTAGCCGAAAGGATAAAAAAATTTTTGTCTGGAAGAACATCTGAATATAGTTCCCATATTATGCTATATCGTTAAATATTCATAAGACATCAATTATGTTACCTAATAGAATATTTCAGGATGTTAATTATATTCTTATAAACATAAATTTTACAAGAATTATATTAGCACAATTATAAATTTATTCTCATAATTTAATTTATTTGTAAATTAAATTTTAAAAATATTTCAGTAAAATCTACATATATTTTATATTGTAGTTTTAAAATTATCACAATTTACAAAATATAATAAATCTTAATATAAATATAGAAAATATTAACAGAAATATTTATATATAATAATAAAAATAATAATATTATAAAAAGATATATAAATGAGATATAATAGTGATGATTTTCATCTATATTTATATGTTTTATTTCTTCTATCACTAATTAATTCAAATTCTAATATCGACTCTTTTTCTAGATACTAGTAATATCACTTGAAACTTTATGTAGGTCTAATGAACGGGAGAGTTGATCAACTTCTCACAATCTTGCCTTCGTGATAACACCGCATCCTTTGATATCAACATTATGCCGTATAACTTCCGTCGTTGGAATTTATACTGTGTATATATATTTCCTTACTTTCACACGCGATATCACTGACACGGCCGACCTCAGTTCTCTCAATTGAATATTTGATCGAAGCGACTGTAAAGACTTCGAAATCTCTGTTCTGCTCAACCCTTCGGTATAACAAAATTTCGAAAGAAACTTGGATGTTAAAATTATGTATATTTTATTTGTATCCTATATACAGTAATAAAGTTTTGTAATATTATAATAATTTCTAATGTGCTAAGAAAATATAAAAAGTGAAAATATGAACATGTTTGGTTTCTATAAACAGACACCTCAAATTCGCATGTTGTTACAGAAAAGTAAATAAACATAACAAATAATTATGTATAAAGTATTTTATATATAAGTAAACAAATAAATATGTATAAAGTATTTAAAATATTCTGATTATGCAGACAAATAATAAAAATTTATTTATTCATGTATAAATAATCTATTCAAGAGTTATAAATATATCTATTCCGTAATTTTCACACGCGAAGAACGTAACAGTTTAAAAGAGATATATATATATATATATATATATATATATATATATATATATATATTGCTCTCTCTCCATAATATTTCTAACATATTTAAGATTATATGTGTGACTCGCGCATTTTATTTAAAAAAAAATATTCCTCTCTCTCTTTCTCCCTCATAATAATAATTAAAAGTAAAGCTGCTATTATATCTTTTATCTCGATATAGATATGCGAAATAAGCCACGAGTATACAAATGTGTCAAATTTATAAAAAAAAATAAAAATAAATATGATTTATGAGAATTTATGTTACGCGAGAGATTACTTACGCTTCTGTAGGCGGTGAGTAAACGGACGAATGATAGGAGGATGCGTTAATCGACAATCCACTCGCGACGAACAATTCATTTGATATCATATCCATCATATATACAAGCGGCGCACAATTCTTGTGGGAGAATTCAAGCGGCCGAGGGAGAATCGAGAGAGCGCCAGAGCACAAAGTATATATCGGGTGAGTGGTACGTAAATAGATCCTGCGAACCTCCCGTAGAGATGCTCCGTAGCTCTCTCCGATTCACAAGTACTATCTGCACGCGGTGCAGATCATTGTGTGAATTTTTCCGGGAAAATATATCTCGCCCAAGAGAACGATATCTACACGGCTACGCTTACGCCTGTCCTCTCTAATTTCTTCCTCCTTGGCTCTCTTGTTCGTCTTCTCACGAAGTGTTTGAAGCGCTTACAAGCGACAGAGCGTGACGCGCATTTCTTCTCTAATTTTTTCGTCCTTTTTCCTTCTACCGTTTCGTCTCTCTGTCCATATCTCACTTCTTTAAATAATTTTTAGACTAGATAAATATCTCACGTTATCAATCGATTCGCGTATTGCGTGAAAGCGGATGATGAAGTAGCGTACGCGAACTCGCGTTGACAACGAGAAGAAGAATCATTTACCGCGTGCATACAACGCGCGTGTTTACGCGCTAAAATATTTCCGCGTCCCGTCGAGTATACCGCGCCACGCGGCAACGCTCGACTTTCGGTTCGTGGACCGAATGTCCCAAAAGCGTCCTCCTTGGACGGCGGTTGAGCTCAAACTGGCGAGATGATATTCGAAGGGTTCGCACCAGCAGAGCAGAGCGACACAGTGGAAGGTCTAACGCTGGATCCTGCGGCGGGCAAGCAGAGAGGGAAAAAGCATCGCCTAAAGAGAGAGAGAGAGAGAGAGAGAGAGAGAGAGACACACACAGAGAGAAAGGGACAAGAATGGAGGGAGTAAGAGAGAGAGAGAAAGAGAAAGCGGACGCACGAGGGAACTGTGATCCCGACTCGTAGAGGAACGAAGGGCGAGGTGGGGTGAAAGCGCCCGGAGTCCCTACGAGACCTTCCATGCGTACGCGCTTGGTATGTACATACCGTACGTGTACATACGAGAGAATCGCAGCTAAGAACGATCGACCAGGAAAAGACGGCAAAATATGTGGATGCGACCGCGGTCCACGCTTTAATGCCTGCGTGGAATAACAATCGAGACGAATCGGAAAAGGAGGCCTGTGTGTGGAGAGAAAAATCCATTTAGGTCCGCTGTATCAACGAGCCAAATTTGAAATTAAATTTTACATATATATGTCTAATATATATTTCTTATGAGTTTTGTAGAAGAGGCACATTAATTAAACATGTAAAGTTAATTCGCTAAATCATAGTTAAAATGTTTATTTAAATTATTAAATAAATTATTGAAAATTTTTACGGAAAGTATATCTTTGATAAAATTTAATCGTTATTTACGTGATGAGTTTTTTCTCTTTAATTTCACTTAATATTACCCGAAAATTGCTATCATCATAAATTACTTTTAATGTCTTTTGTTTTTTAATGTTAGAAATTTTTTTAACACTAATAATTTATGGTTTTCTTTTTCTATGTATATTCTTTTTCTTTTGATAAATTTCTTTCAACTTCGAGAAGCGAAAGAATCGAACACTTCGAATGACGGTACTTTTAAGTCAGAAGGGACGCTTTGTTTGTGAGAATGTAATAGCGACGCATACTTCGGGACCCTCACAAACTCAGTACCTAAGTTTCAGCTACATCTACATTATTGCTCGTATAAATGTATATTTCGACATGAAAATTGAGGAATTAAATTAACCGAAAAAGCCGAATAAATATAATAAAATAGTAAATAACATTAATAAATAACAAAAAGAAATAATTTATGATACAAAAAAGTGTGGTTTTATATTTAAAATAATGTTTAATATTTATTAAATGTGAAATTCTTGATTAACATAAAAATTAACATTTACTTATATAATATAAATTAATATAAATTGATGACAAATAACGAAAGCAAAGATTGTGACTATCCAATATTTTGATATTAAAATATTGAAGTTTTCTAAATTGTATGCGTAATTTAACTACAATGTGAATGAGACTTTAAGTCACTTGACTCGCCGAGAGGTACAGCGAGAAAAATAAGTGAAGAGAAGGAAGATGAGAAGAAGTAGGACTGGAAGAAAGAGAAGATGAGTAAGATGTGGAGGAGGAGGAGGAAGCGGAGGAGGTTGCAGCGAGGCGAGGCTGACAAGGAAGAGGAATGTGAGAAAGACGAGGAAATGAGAGGAAGGGCTGTGGGACTCCGGAATAAGCCGCAAGGTCTCGGCGATATCACGTCGTTGTTCTGAGAACCGATCGAATCCTTGATGAACCGCGGCAAAGGAATTGCTAACCGATAGCGCAAATCATCGTGGATCCTTCTACGGGTCACACTTCCAAGAACACCGATGATCGAAATACGACAGAATTTCGGCGAGTTCCAAATTTCCTTCTGATAAATTTTGAATTATACTTATTAAGAAGACAAATTAAGAAAAAAATTAATTTTCTTTTCTTCGCGACCTCTTTTCCTTATCTGTAAGAGCGAGAATATTGTAATCACAATTTTTTGTTCTCGTAGGAAAGTTTCGATATCCATTGAAGTAGGAAATATAAAGCCAAAAAAATACCTTCTCTATTAATTCTTCTTTAAATATATTAAAATTCTCACGTGCTTTTTTTAATATGACCAGAAGAAATCTGTGAAAGCTAGAGATACAGGGAGAAGAGGCAACGTTGCGTGATTCGTCCCGGAGACTGCTTAAAAATTGAGAGCGGCATATGTCGAAGCTGAAAGGATATGCAAAATCTGGAAGAAAGGACTTCCTGCACGATGTACGAAACCGCGAGAAAGAAGCGCGTCCGGGCGACTGGTAATATTCTTCGCAGCCGATTCCGAGAAGAAACGCGATGGAATGAGACGTCACGAAGATGCGAGAGGAAAAGAGTCACGAAGAAGATACGCGCAGGTACACGCGGGCCGCGATATACGTCGGTGAATTGGATGCTGTTGGATGCAGGTCGTTTCGTGATACAGACAGGTTTTTCTCGCCGGAGCACAGCACCTTCCGGGTTCTCATTTCGGATAAAAAGAAGAGTGCCGTCCAAGCGTGGCGGTCCAGCTTAAACTACTGATGTGAGAACCGTCCCACCGGCCACCCTTGCTCGACAAAAAAATATACCGAGAAAAACTTTTGCAAATAACGGACAATTGTCCGATATTTATCCGGAGGAAAAAGTTTCTGGGATTCACACATTCTTTACCAATAAATTTTATTATTACCGTAGTTTATAGCAGAAAGATTTCATCATCCCCAAATATGTCAGCAATGTCAAGTATATAAATATTTTGTTTGACCTTTTTTTTTTGCTATTATAACAAAATACATAAACATAGTTAGATATCAAATAATGATAGAGTGTCGATGTAATGCTATATTTTCATGACACTATGCTCGCTAATATTATAGTTTTCCTATTCTTTTATAGTTCTCTTTCTGTTCTGATTTTTATAGATACGCATACATAAATTCATCCAACTCTTTCAATTTCTTCCTGCTTATTTATTAAAATTAAAATTACGACACGATTACATTGATAAGAAATCGGGCATCAATATATATATGTATTTATATATACATATATATAGATCCCGGCGTATAAACTTAAAGGGCCACATGCGCCGGGTGTCGCTCCTGTCCTTACATGCTCTCGAGCCGCCGTCGTGCATTGAATAGCGGCGCATCCACGACGGATGAAAGAGATGGGGCCGCGACCAAACCGGAGGGTTCGTCGCCACGCTCGTTCGCCTCTGTTTCTATGAACGAGGGGGGCAGCTGTCTCCCCGTTTGTTTCCGCGAGCGCGAGATGACCGCCGGCAACACCGGGGTCACCTAGCTCCGAGAGCATTTCTGTACGTTGTGCGAATCTCCGATAAAGAATACCCAGTGTGCAAAATTTTTTGACTTATTAATGATTAACTCATTTTTGGACAAGAAATTTATTACGACTGATATGATATTAATTTATAAATAAACTTATCTTTTGAACTTTTTAAATTCAACACCAAATCTAGAAACATTAAATTAACTAATTATTCTAGTATTAATTTAAGATCTTTATAGATTATAAAAACTAGAAAAAAAAGAATGTTTTTTAAAGATATTCCACTCAGGTTTAGTCAGGTTTTTAGTTTAGAAACATGATTATTAAATCTATAGATATTGTTTCATTCAGAAATTTATCTAATTAATTAATTTTTAAATAAATATTTGTAAATAATAATGCATAATGTAAATAAATATACATAATTAAAATTACGAAATAATAAACTAAAATATAGAAGCAAACTATTTAAAGAACTCGAATGTATATGTACCGGAAACGAACGAACAGAACAGCAAGATTAAAGAGCACAATCTTCGAATCATACCAATATGCAAATAATGGCGAGTAGAGCGCGAAACGCGTGAACAGACGAGGGGACGATCAAAGCAAACGGAGAGAAAGGAGGAGAGACGTGGGAGGTGCAGGAGGGCACGACGACAGGACGACAAGCATACAGGGGCGTGTTCGATTCGCGTCTACGACAAGAGACCAGCAGGCAATGCACGCGTGCTGTGTTTGTCCTCGTCTGGCAGTTGCCATGCGAGGCCTGGAGAACTCGCGGGTTGACGTCACCCTATCTCTCCCAACGAGCAATTTAATATTGATAAGTGGAAGCGTATAGCGTTCCGGGATATAAAAAAAAAAATCGCATGGTTAGTCGGGCGTCCCGGGATACACGCGCGTGGTTGACTGTGACAGACTACATATTCGCGTATGATAGAAATAAAAGCGCAAAAAAGGTGCATATTCAATAATTACACATAATAATTGTCGAAATATTATTTTTTAACAGTATTTTTTTTGCAAATCTATCCTAAAGATGGTCAAATGCAATTGTATATAATATCAACTGTAAGTTGACAAGAAATTATGATAAAAATATTATAATTGAGAGGGAAAAGAGAGAGATACAAAAAGTGGGAACGATCTTTCTGTATCAAAAATATTGTCAAAAAAAATGATGCGATATTTCATATCAGAAAATATCACATATGAAAAGACTATTTCAAGTTAATATTTTTTTTTATAAAATACTTAAAATATTTTTAATACGCAAGATTTATGCAAATAAATTAAGGAATTTTGATCAACATTCTTATACATAACAATAAATTTTAGAATTTTCATTAACATTTTTATATATTGTCTTTTGAACCTTCCAGCTATAATATTTTCATGGAATATTTTAGCCCGAAAAAAATGTGGATCCTTTTTTTCATGAACCTTTTACGAGTTATTCTATACCTCTCTCGGTTATTGGATATAAAAATGAGAAAGGCAATATCGAACAGGAAAGTAATGCAAAAAACAAGTGTCAAAAAACAAAGAACAAATTTAACCGGAAATTTTACAACACAGCTTTACAAGAGTGAAAAATAAAAATATGTAATAATATAATAAACAATTTAAAAAAAAATGTCAATTATAATATATAAATTAATATTATAATAAAATTCATAATTTTATTACATTATATATATATACACATATAAATATAAAAAGTATAAATATAAAAATTCTTATATAGGGAGGATTTTAATTAAAAAAAGCTTTCCTAATAATACAACAAATTGTGTATGTATATATATATATATATATATACACACTATATTCATCTAAATACGAATACGGGACTTTTATTAAGATTTGATCTATAAATGAAAAAGATTATTTATCACTTCATGTATATATAAATACATATAAAAAAAATATAAAAAACAAATGTCAAAACAATATCAAATGTTATACATATCATCTATCCTAGGTATCCTATGTATAGAAATTAAATATAATAATATAAAGAAATTATTTGACTGAGAGACAAATAATACATAATAATATCAATACAACAAATCGATAACATATAAACTTGTAATATATTGACAAACGACGCCGAGTACACCTCAAAACAATAATGTCATTGTTTTTCCCAATTTTTCGCATTATATTTTATAACACATGCGTATATACATATAATTAATAATATATAGAAATAATAAAATAATAAAAACAAAAAAGTGCGTATTACGCATAACGTGACTCCGTATAATATTCGTGAAAAGATTAGATGCATAGAAAAATCTGCATCTCGCGGGTCTTTCGGTCATCTGGAAAATTCTATCAAATTAGCATAACATTTCGACACGAAACTTGTGTGCATACTATCAAATTAGCATAACGTTCTTAAATGCATCCTAAACTTAAATGCATAGATCTTCGTATGTCTTACGATATTGAAACATTGCGCAGCTAAAAAGCATAAATATTCGTCACACGACGCGCGAGTTCGTCCGACTGCGCTTTCCTACTCTTTCTCTTTCCCGCCAAAATATTGAGTTTTGGAAAGGGCTAATATAAGAAGCACAGCCAAGCTGTTTGCTTCAGTTGCGCTTTCCATACTTATCTGTATCTTTTTTTCTTCTCTCTCCAAAGTCAAAATATAGATTTATATAATTTTAAATACACAAAGTGTGAAGAGAGAGAAAGAGGGAGAGAGAAAGAGAGAGAGATGTGTATCAAAACAACAATCTTAATAGAGTTTCGGAAATCGGAAATGCGCGAGTCTTTTGTGACAGGAAAACAGAGACTCACCTTTTTATATCAAGATACATATTGTTCAATACTGCATTGTTTCAGGATGAACGACGATCCGGATACTAGATACGTAATTTGTGCGAAGACGGTGGACCCTTAGCAATTTAAACAATATGGCCGGTCATACACCCTCGAACAACGCGAACTTCGCGATTCTCAATCGGAAGAACTTTGTCAGTCTCTTACGACGCTGTCACGAACAGGCGCGAATCGCCAATCGCGTTCACTCATCCACCGCGAACTCGTCCGATCGATCGTATCCCATTGACGATCGCGTCAATCTTGACGAGTTTGACAGACGGGGTTTACGAGGAGTCTCACTCCCCGCGAAGTCGCGACACCATTTATCTCGCATGACGCGCGGGGTAACTTCTGCGACGCTATGTTATTCTCCTGCATTATCGACGAGATTGGACACCATGAATCGCTACGTTATCGACAAAGAATTACCATTTTTTCAATAATATTTAATACAATTAACACTGTAGATAGAAAGAAATAATTATCCCTTTGTTTTTCGCGGAATCCTTATTTAGCTCTATAAATAAAACTCTGTAGACATAAATGATATTTGTATTCGAATGAATAGAATTGAAAGAATGGAAAATTTCTAGAAATAACAAACACCTACTACACACGAACAACGGCGCGTACTTGCGCGAACACAGTCGCGCACACGAGTCAGATTGTCAAACTGAAGACTCATGGCACACGTTGCGATTATAAAATGCCAGCTAATAAATTACTAGAAATGCAGCTAAGTTAAATGCGTTCGAAAATCTACTTGTCGGGTGGAGTAGCTTTTGACCAATCAAAGCAAAGAAATTTTTTATCCTGATTGGTCAAATCTGAAAAAATTCTGCAATTTATATATCCGGAATATACAAATATCAAAATTAACGTTGATTAATGTGAAAAATAAATATATTTTATCTAAATTTTTCATCCAAATATCAAATTGAAATTAAGATCGAAATAAATTAAAAGATAAAAAAAAATTGTCTTGACTTCATCCTTTTTGCATTTATAATAAAATTTTGTACTTATAATAAAAGAAATTACGCGTCTATTATTCTTTCAAGAAGGAAAATAATAAAAAATATGATATAGAAAATAAAACTGACGAGTAAATCTCAGACCACTAATATTGACATGCGTAACCGATAAAGTTTTCGCGCCAATTTCGTATTCTATTTATCAGTTTATTAATATTTGCAATAAGTGTCCGCAATAAGTATATTAATTAAAAATGAAATTCAGATGCAGAATGGTGGATCAGAACATTATGCGGGATTTTACGAGTAAAATCATATTTTCATATATTTCTAACCTTCTTGAAAATGTTATTAAAAGTAGATCTCATAATTTTGGTTTTTACTCATACGCACCAACTGTTCTTTATTAATTATAATCATTTCTTTTTTTCTAGATATTGTTAATACTATATCTCGAATGGCGAAATACTGTGTTCTGCGATTAACACCAGACGAATTATGTTTCAATATCGGCGACGAGCGAATACCTGTGCTTTGGGCTATACTTTCTCCACAATATCTTTTTTCGGAGTACATTATGAGCGGAGTATCGGAGCAGGAAAATGAAATTTATTTAGAGTTTGATGCTTCCATGTTTGCCAGAAGCTTAAATAGTTTAAGGATAATGGCAAAGAGTGTCAAAATTAAATTGACAAACAAGCGGCAACCATGTCTCACATTTGATATTGACTTATCTTCCCTGTCTATTGATTCACGACAATGTATACATGATGTGCCGGTGAGGCTTGTACCACGTAAAGAATGGTTAGAACATAAAATGCCAGATATTCCTGAATTTGATGTGAGTATAATAATATGATATATTCTATAAACATATACATGTGTATCTACCTAATGTAATAAAAATAAAAAATTTTATTCTAGATATCGTTAGAAATACCACACTTGAAGTATCTACGATGTATTGTAGATAGAATGAAAAATATGAGTTCACAACTCATAATAAGTGCCAATAAATGCGGTACAATTATATTAAAAATTGAAATGGACTATGCTACTGTATCCACTCACTTTAAAGGATTGCAAGTTTGGGAAAGCAGAGAACAAGAATCTAATGATATCTCTACGACTGTGAGCATAAAGAAATTTGCAATGTTTTTGGGTTGGGACATTCTCCACCCAGATAGTGTCAAATGTAATTTATTGCAGGAGAAAATGGTAAAACTGACCTTAGATGTAGGAGAATATATTCAAATGCATTATTTTATACCAGCTATTGCCTCCTGAATAAAATGAAAAGAACTTAAATCTGTAATAATATTGAAATGCAAAATATATATTTTTCAATTTTTTTTTCATTTTTACATTTAATACATTTATATCATATTCACTCACACTCTTCACTCCCCGATAAATGGGATAACATGGTATGTTAGATTCAAAAAATAATTTTTATAAATTTAAAAAGTGAAATAAGTTAACTAATTGTATGCTAAATGTAAGTTCTGTTCACTTTCTTGTCTAAAACTCTGATGCATCTGATCAATATGTTGTATTTTCTGGCTCAACAAAGCCGTCTGCTGATCTAGCCATTGCAAACTGTTCATATGTGCATTCAAGATTTTGCCAATTTGAACAATAGGATCACTAGAATCCTGAGCGCGGTTTGCTTCATTTAAATGTTCTATTATTTCCTTTAGATCCTCTGACATACGTTTTAATTGAGTATCGAGATTCTCTGCTAAACGATAAGTATATTCCCGATCGGAATCCGAAATAGAAAGAGATGCTAATTCCTTTTCTAATGGTACTAAACATTCTTGTAACTCTTTTTGTTGGCCAACCTGAGAGGAATATACATATATTATTTGCTTTAGTTTAATCAAAATTCAATAATTTTACTTTAATTTTAATTTACTATCTTCAATTTAAACTTCAGATATATATATAGAATATATTATGTTATATATTAAAAAACTTAAAAACTTTGTACATTTACAAATGCACAATATGCAAATATACAATATTTAAATACTTACGACGTAATCCAGTTCATGATCCAATTGTTGCTGCTCAATTTTTACCCTTTCAACCTCTTGATTCAATGTCACTATCTTCTCCCCGTTTGTTATCAACAATTTATCCCAAGCATTAATTTGCGTTGCTTGATTCACAAATACCTTTTCTTGCTCCTCCAAATCTAAGGTCCATTTATTAATTGATTCTTCAAGCTGACAGAAATTAATTGCTCCTGATGGAATACCAGTTACAGAACTAACACTGCAATAAAATAGGGAAAAATTTTAGAAGCTTAATAAATTGAATTTATTTTGTTAATGTGCAAAAATTGATTATTATTGATTTGATAAAGATTCTATACTAATAGAGATACTTACGTAGTAGTAGTACCCAAAGAAGTATGCGTAGAGGGTGCTGTTAGACTTGTTGAAATAGCAGCTGAAGTTGTTTTGCTCAAAGGAAATCCTGTAGAACTTGTTGTTGATGTTCCAGTTCCAAAATTAAATCCTGCCGTTGTGGTTGTCGCAAGAGAAAATCCTGTAGTTGCAGTTGTGGTACTACTATAGCCTGTTTTTGAGGCATCAAATGAAAGTCCTTGTGTCATAGATGGAACTGTACTGCTAGGAAGATTAAAACTTGGAACATTTGCTGCTGCAGATGTTGTTGTTGCAATTGTGTTGCTAAGACCAAATCCAGTTCCTGTAGGCATAACATTCGGAGTGCCAAAAGTCAAACCAGTTGATCCTGTAAGATATAACATATATATATATATATATATATATATATATATATATATATATATATATATATATATCTTTCTTATATTTTTTAAAAAGAATGAATAAAGCAAGAAAATTTTTTATATTGCACCAAAAAATACCTGTCATAGGTTTCGAAGTTCCAAAACTGATACCTCCTGTTGTAGTCGTTGTGAGAGAAAATCCTGTAGTTGCAGTTGTAGATGTTTTTGTAGCATCAAAGGAGAGTCCTGACGGAGCAGATATAGGCGTTGTACTGCTCGTTAGATTTGTAAAACTTGGCAGACTCGAGACTGTAGATATGGATGTTGTTGTTGCAGTTATACCACTACCGAGACCAAAGCCAGTACCAGTAACCATAGTATTTGGAGTGCCAAAAGTCAAACCAGTAATTCCTGATAAAAATACAAAAATTAACGTGTTAAAATGCTGATTTTTTATTTGAATTAAAAAAAAAAAAAAACGAGAAGGACACAAGGAAATATTTTATGCGTCTTTTATCAAAAAACGTGCTATACCTGCTGTAGATTTTGGAGTCCCAAAGGACAATCCGGTGTTTTGAGGTGCACTCATCATTTAAATCCTTTATGAACACTACGTGTTCAATTAATTTGAGAAATAATAGTTATTTCTTCTTTATGGATATCCCTCTCTAGGACGCAGTATACTATGAGGTTAAAAACGATTATTGTGACCATAGACATATATAAAGATAGACGGGCATACCATGTACCATTTCATAGTATATATTAGTTTTGCCAAAATAGGAAAAAATAAAGACGACCAATCCGACAATGGCCGTCTGCAAATAAGGCCAATCCGAAGTCTGATCACAAAAAAATTTTTATTTCTCGACCATCCTATGCTAGAGATAAATATATTTATAGTAAATGCTCAGTCTATATATATACATTCATGACTAAATTATCACGTGGTATAATAATCAAAATGATATATTGACGTTTGTGATAAAGTAGATCTCTCCCGCTTTCCAGCGAGGGACTAGCCGGCACGCGTGTCAGCTGATACTCCTACATCACACGAGAGAGAAACAAATTGGAGCTTCACGCTGTCATCGTTCGCTTCCCAGGCGTCCTGCGTTCAGATGAGAATTATTCATACGCCATCCTGTGCTGTGTTGGCATTAAAAACAGCATGGAACAGCTTATTGACTCTAATAGTGTCGAAGTCTTTGGAATTTACTCGGATTTGATCGGGAATTAGACGAATACGTTTCGAGAAATATTCTGTGAAGATTGTGATAAATTTTATACCAAAGTGTGCGTTACATGTGTGAAAAATTTTATTTAAAAGAAGTTGTATTTGTCGTTTTGTATAAGTGTAATTCATACACAATTATATCATGTTGGCTCTAATTAGTTTATATGTATGTTTTTATTTATTTCGAGTTGCAAATAGCTCGACGCTGACAGCACCTCCTCTATCAGCTTTAATAGTTGCGTTTGAAAGTGTGTATGATTTATCGTTACTCGCCAATACTTTATCGGATCAAGGGATCTATGCGACGTTAATAATACCGTCTCATGCTGCTAACGATCTTTATAATAATTTAATTGACGTTGAAGTGTTACAATTGAATGTTGATATTGATAAATCATCAGTATCTGCTGATAGACGCGCATTAGAAGCCTGCAATAGTCTTTTCAGAGATGAAGAAATATTAAAAAAGATACAAGAATTTCAGCCTACATTCACCATTTTTCCAGCATTAAGGTATATCGATTTTAAGAATTTTAAAATTTAATTTTCAATTTTATGATTCATATGAGGCATTATTAATTCAATAAGATATTAATATATTAATATATAACATATAATTGAAACATATGTAGCATATAATTAATAGTTTTTTTTTTGTACTTTTGCATATATATTATGTGTAATTTTTTATTATTTTTTAGACATGATGGCTGCTTACTTCCATTTGTCAAATATATCGAATCTATTCCAGTAATTTGGATAATGCATCCAGATGAAGAATTATATGCATTTGAATGTACTAAAGTTGCTTTGCCAATACATAGTGGCGGATTCTGGTCAAGACTCTCAAAAAGTTTTGCAGGGAGATCCATATTCTCTGCTGCTAAAAATGGCTATCTAACTCCTGCTTTAAAATTAGTAACCAAGTATTTACCAGATGTTAATTTCGACTTGGATCATCTTTATTCTGATGTTCGTCTAGTGCTTTGGGGAGCTGATACAGTGTTGCGTTCCAATTTTGCATTTTTGACACAATTACTTGTGGAGGTTTGTAAATTGCACTGTTCTTTATTTTTCTATTGTCTTACTTGAAATATTTCAATTTGTATATTTGCAGACTGTTTCAAAACTATAATAATTATTTGTAACTATAATAATTACATGTAAGGTGTAATACCTGTTTAAAATTGTTTTAAACAGGTAGGCTGTCATCATTGTAGAGGCGCACATCCTTTACCTGGAGATTTACAAAAATTATTGATAGAACACAGATTGGGTACTATTGTTGCTCTATTAGACGAGAATTACGAGATATTGATACAAGAATTGGCAAAAAAATTGCCTCAAGGTAGGGAAGGTCAAGCTATTGTGTGGAGAATCAACAAAAATGATACAAATGTGGCTATGCCGGAAAATCTTTTTATACGCGAAGATGTTGACCGCCAAGACCTCATAGGTGAGATATAATTATTGGTATATGTTGATAAAAAAATTAATAATTTTTTTTCATTAGAATTTGAAAGAAATTTTGTATGCAAGAGATATAAAATAAAGTATTTTAATATTTATACACTGATTATAAATTATAAATCGTAGCATATACACGATACTATATATGCAGATAAAACTTTTTAATGAAGTAAATTCTCAAATTTTACATAAAAGAGATTCTTATCGGAGAGACCTTTATTTCTCTCTCACAGCAACACATTAACAGTGACAAAAGAAAACAATGAATCCAGACGTTTACTTTACTTTAGTAGAATACATGTCTCGTGAAATGCGAGGTCTCTCCAAAGCACCTTTGAATTGAATAATCGCGCGAGGATAATACGGTAATAGCGTGCGAGCACATTCACCTCCCTTTAATGCTGTTGCGCCATTGTTGCAGGTTACAGCCGAACCAGAGTGGTGTTGAGTCATTGTGCCGATACAGAATTCTTGGAAGCTGCCTTTCATAGGACACCCGTGATATGTCTGCCGAGGGACACGCACGAGTCTCGCAATACCGTCCGTGCGGTCGAGTTGGGCTTCGCGCGATCCATGAAGAACAATTACGCGTCGGCTGAGGAGACAGCGAACATCGTGCACGAGATGCACGAGACGACCGCTTATCGCGAGAGCGCACGAAAAGTCTCCTTAGCGATACGCGATAGACTCAATCCGGCTTCCGACAGGCTCGTTTATTGGCTGGGTTACATCGCGAGAACGAAAGACGATGATAGAAAGTTTCACAGACCAAAAAGCCAGGCGAGAACGCTTACAGAGGATATCCAGTTCTTTATCGGTCTTCTGGTAGGTGTGATTTTCGGAATCGTCTGTACGGGCAGTGCGGTAGTCATGCGATATCTAATTACGGTCAACAAAGTGCAGAAATCAAAGGGGCGATACACGCGATGAGCGTGATTACGATTCGATTTGATATACATATATATTTGTGGACATTTCTGTATATGTATATTTATATAAATGCACGTAGAATACAGGTACATACGAATACAAATGTTTTACGAACTAGGAATTACCTAACTAGTTTTACGAACCAGTTAGAGCGCGAAGAGACATTATTATAACTATCATTATTACGAGAATATACTTTCTCATAATACAATTGAGAAAACTACGAATATAATAATGTGATGTATCGTGAAGAAAATAAATTACACAATTTCTCAATACTGATTTCTGTATGTCGTTGACATGAGCGTATTTCCTCGTGTTCACATTTATCGCTAAATTCTTATAATATTACGGACGAATCGCGATGTCTATTACGCATTGCTTAAGGCCGTATCCTAAACAAATAAGCTATAATAGGTATATGCAACATCGCAAAATAAGTAATATATTAATGGTTCATATTCACATGATATAATACTCACTACGCGATTGCTTTATCATCAAATTTTCTCCAAATTTCATACACTAATTAATCGGATTTATATACGTGTAGAAATTTACTAATACATTCTAAACACATGTAATTAAATAATACACCAATGTTATGTACTGTATTTGAATATATCATTCTTTTCGATAATATAAACTTATTACAGCAAAATTGTTGGAGACGCAGAATTGTGTTTGTAAGTGTATTATTGCATATCTTTAATAGCTATAAGTATAAAATAATAATAACAATATATGTCTATATCTTCTGAAATAATAATTGCGCAATGCGTTATGCAATTATGGTTTGTTTGATCGAAGAAAATGCCTGATATTTGCTGAAAAATATGAATGTCGGCTGATATGGGTTTAGAGATTTTGTGAAATGACTAGATTTAATGCCGACTTAAATTAACGCGGCATATACGATAAAACGGTCATTTATATATAAAATGTATATGTATATTAAATATATAAAAAACAGTGACAGATTGAGATAAAGTCGCGGATGGTTAATATATTTCGTTTATGAATCGCGAAGAACGCAAGACGCAATAATTCTTTCTAAACGAAGCCGATATATAACGCTTACGTATATATACAACGATGATTACGGTCGTAGAGTCTAGAAAAAACGGTGAAATATTATTTACATTCATTGGCAAAATTGTTCCCGATTCGTGCGAGTCAAGGCGCGAAAATTTGGGAGTGCATTATTTTTGCTTCACTCGATGAATTCGAGAAGATGCCTTGCATCCTCTCGTGATTCGCATCGTTCATTCTCGTGCCCGAATCTTGCTCTGTACTTGAGCAAAATGAGGATTCTATGCACTAGAGAGCATTGATATATACCTGTAAGACATACCGTGAGAATCTATATCTCGACATAAATAGGATATTCGTGTAATCCTATACGGAATTATACGCTAATGTGTGCGAGAGCGCGAGAGAAGTAATTTTCATGTAATCATATTCTCTATACCACTTGTACCATTCTATATCAGTTTTTGCTTTATATGTTTTCTCGCTCTCTTTCTCCCTGTTATACACGGAAACAATAAATTGGCACATCAAGACGCGATATGGAGCGTTGCGAGATGCATAAACATGTCACACGAAGATAAATCTAGATAAAATTCCGACGAAATCATCTATCACTCGATTCTTGCTAAAAAGAGTACGCGTATATTAATTACACGAGATATATATAGATGTATAAAATAAATAAATATATATGTATACTTATGTATATATTTATAATAGTCGAAAGAGGGATGATAAGAACTTGATGCCATACAATGCGTTTGCATTATTTCAAAACTCGGATTGTGTCAGATCACGTGACTCCGATGATGCAAGGCGAGCATGCGTGACATGCGTGTTAATGTGTTCTTGGAATATATAAATCTCTCCTTTGCGGTACGTCCGAGTCGAGATAATATTACGCGATTAAATGTAAATTAAAGTAACACATTGACTTTCAATGCATTAACGTTCGCGTAAGTAATGTGGCACCTGACAGTCAAACCATCATGATAAGCCACGCAACAGCAACTTCGCAAGCATATCGTTACATTAGCCGCACGATAATAATAATACTGAGATTATCTTGATCATTCGGGAGGGGACTTTCATTCGAATTTCTTTATAGTGTAGATAGAAACATATCCTAACTGTTTAAAATGATCTTTAAATCGATAGATCATACATATATGGCTAACAGTGAAGCAAATGTTTTTAGTAGAAATATAATCAAAATCATCTATTTTATGAAAACATACGTGTGTACGGAATTATAATAACAATTCGTATTATACTTAACATTCATAATCCTTTGCATTTTTTATCTCTCTTTAATCTCTTACAGAAGCATATACCTCAAAGTCAAGCAAATGCTCTCGTATCGTAATTCATATTTTTCAAAGTATTTGCCTTAGAGCGTTCGCTTTGCTTATGCGATCGATAGTTGCTGAAGAATCGAACTTATTACTATTATATCAGGCGGAAACAGCATCGACGTAACGTATCGTTGTGTAGCCTCTTGCGGCGTTAACTAACGAGGATGTACAACGTAAAGCAGATGGCAACGAATAATTAATTCAAACTTAAAGAATGAAAAGTGAGCGCGTTTTCCTACAGATAGGCCGAACGAACTCCGGAATGCATTTACCGTCTAGTTACACACATGCTCCTCCCGTGTATGTCGACACAACTCGCACTTCACGTGACAGCACCAGACAAATCGACACTTGCATTTCTCGGTGACGTCTCGCACTCGTGTCTGGTAGCCTCGACCACAGCACAGCAGCCGGCATCCATCAAGACCAAGAGACGTCCGATTGCATACTCTTCCTCGTGTACCGGGAATACCGAGTCTGCGGAAAGAATAAAATGACGTTACCACCGTGAAACCTCGCAATAATAATTTGTAGAGATAAAAAAACAATATATGGGCAGCGACGCCAACGCTAGCAAAAATTTTCCCAATTCATTCCTTAAACAAAAAGAAACTTTTGCATTCTTTGACATAAATTATTTCATTTATATGATGAAATAATATAATAAAGCGTGAAATATATATGATTATACTTTCTCACAAAATTTTCTTTTAACAAAAATTCTTTTATATTTTCTGATTTAAATCATAAGTAATATGAAAAAAATATTTAATATGATATCTTTTAGAGGTAAAAATAAAATATACATTAATAACGTTTTTTGAATTTGTAATTATTACTGATGCACACATATAAAATAATATATTACTGAAAGTTTCAAGCTGACTAAATTGACGGTATATTTTTGCACAGCGCGAATTAGACTCACGTAAGATTCCTTTCACAGTAATCAGGACTATCCTCGAGATAAACTAGATCCGTCTTGTTCGGTCGTTTAAGATCAGGACGCGCTGGTCTGAGCCTAGCTGGTCTTCTTCCACCACGTTGAGCCAATCGTACCAGAGCGGCACCCTCGTGTAAAGCTGCCAGAGCGACTCCGGCCATCCTGAATGCGGGAAGTCTTCTCCAGCAAACACGCACACTGCACGAACCGGACATACCTGTCATAAAAAAAAGAAAAAAAAAGAAAATAAAATAAGAGGAGTTATTTGATGGACAAAGAAAAATAGAAATGCACTTATAATATATTTGTTGTATAAAAAATTATGATATATTAGGCCTGCTGAGACATAAAATTACTTAAAAGATCTCTTATGAGCATCTCGTTACCCACCGTGACACTTGCATACGCGTTGCATCCTAGAACGAATTGCACGTCTTCCGGCCTCGCTATCATGTTTCCTCATCAGCTGGCCAGCCAGCCCTTTCGGCCCGTGCAGAACCCCTTCTTTCACCGGTTCCTCTCCACTGTCGGACCAGTCTCGAGAAAATTTTTCACCAAATTGTATATCCTGCGTATAACAAATTGTACGTTTCAATAATAGTAACTTTTACATGTTAAAAATTTAAAGATAAAGAATATATTAAAATATATTGTCAGTCGTCTAACAAAGAAATAAAAAAAAAGAAAACTAAGAATACCCTTCTAAAATTCCTGTATTACCTGAAGTCCCTTCATTTTCCGGCTTCATAACAATGAGCCAACAATAGCCATGAAGATTAAGAGAATAGATCCTAAACTTGCCGAGGGGATTTCGCGTAGAATATACTACTTAAAGACCTCTCCAGCTTTATAACTTCAGAACTAGCTTTACACACGATATCCATGGTAATAAATGTGCGGTAAAAGTTTCGTATAGTTGAATACGTATATAAATGTTTTCGTCGTTCTCGGATGTTTTCCGATACATGTCAACAAGCTAAGGTTATCCGTGCCCTTTCTGCTTTCGCTGTCAGATGTTGTCAAAACGTAATCCTTTCCGTGAGCAATGTCACCCTCCCTCCTTCGAACGACACTACACACGTCGACTTATCGATGACAGTGTTCTATAGTCACCGAGGAAGGGCGATCTTATACGGTAATGGTATTTATTATATGTTATAAATAATTAGTATGATTAAATTAAATATTTCAATCTTATTATTATTAATGTAGAAAATTCTAAATTATGAAAGGTATTATTGCAATTTATTATACACATTTCTGATATTTATTAAAAGGATATTTTAAATTGTATTTTTTGACGGATATCTTAAGAATCGGAAGTGTCGCTTTTCCATTTTGAATTTCATGGCCAGTTGCGAAACATTCAACTCGTTTTGTATGTACATACGTCACGCGATTATGACGCTTATGATTGGTTCACCTCGGTCTTCGGTTTCGATATCTCGAAAACGACAATTGCGATTCTCGAATCATCATCGGCAATAGTATAATGTAGTATAAACGGCAACGGGTTTAGATCGCTCCGTATTTATCACGATTGTTAACAGTATTTAAAAGTGAATTTTCCGCGCGAAAGATTCTCGCGAGTGCCGCTTGAAGTGCCGGACGTTTCATCGTAACGGAATTAAGTCATGCGCTCGCTTTTACACGATATTTTCTCATCGATGTACAAGTGCAATCAACAATCAAGTATGTACATATATCTCATCGATTTCTAATTAATTGTGTCGATTTCACATATGCCACCTTATGCCACATTATATTTTTGTCATTATCTCTCATAATTGTAAGAGTACTGTTCAATGATAATATTATTTTTTATTAATTTTAATTTTGATATAATAAGTAGCAGAATATGAATCTTTACGGAATTTCCTATTTCTCTATCGAATAATATATTTCACATGATTACCTAAAATTAATATAATATAATGTATTAAATATAATTTGTATCTCGCGTACTCTCTCTTGATTAAATTTAATGTTACCGACAATTGATCATAAAGAATTTTTCAAATATTCTCGAGCTCACAGAGCTCGCTAGATAATTATAAAAATTTAGCTCGATCGATAGGTCAGTTAAAGCAGGCCATCGTGTTGACTGCTCCGAGATATGGCGAGAGTGGGTAAACATCGTTATCTCTGAAGATCTGTCACTAGTTATCCGTGGCATTTGTTCACCGAATCCTTATCCTTGTTAAGATATATCCGATTCTCTCACAGCTTTTTTTACGTTTTCTTACACCTTAACTTTCGCGCACGTAATTAGATAAGAACCTTTTTTTATCTTCTTGCCATGCGATATTAGAATATTAGAAGAAAAGTGATGATTAAAATGAGAAATGTAATAAAAAAAATTATATATTCTACTTGCAATATAAAATACTTTCGAACATTCAATCAACATAAAGATGTAAAAAAATTAATTAATTATCACATATAATTCAGGCTAATTATATCTGATAATGACGCTACTAATTCTTTATGCAAACAGTACGATTAATTCGCAATTAAAAATAATTATAAAATGATACGAATCCTTGTAATATTCTAAATATAAAAAAATACCTTTAAAGATATAACTACGCGATTTTAAGATATTTAAATTCGTGGATACTCTGATTATGTGACAGTATGTACATATACATGTAATTATCTCTGCACGTGTCGCACGTCCACATGTGTACGCGAACTCAAGTAAGTTACGTGTCCGGATTGTAGGGGAAAAGAGCGGTGTGGGTTGTTGCAACTTAACAAGCTTAGCTCCCTTAATCCCCTTGTAAGCCGGCAATGTCTACAAGGGGTCAGCCGTTCGCATGAAACGCATCCGTTTACTGTGCTTTGTCTTCAAGCTAGTAGTATTAAAATTGGCGTCGAAAGAAACGTCGGTGAAAGACGACAGGGAAAGAGAGGGAGAATGTCGGAGAATTATCGATGCACGGAGTCTTATTGTTAATCATTTGTAACGCAATCCTGAGACGGAATATTAATATCGTATCAAAATATTTAAAAACAATTTAATATATTGAATTATATTTCTTATATCTCTGAATTATTTCTCAAATCTCTTATATAAAGGAGGCATTAGGTTTTGAAATAATGTAAATGGAATATATACCTAGACAAATAGAGATAGACAATTAGAGATCTCTAATATAATAAAAAATATGTAATATTCTCGTAAAAGTCGATAAATCATTATTATGATACATCAATGATTAGACGATAAAAATATAGATAAATACTTACATATATTTGATAAATATATGAAAAAAAAAATATATATATATAATATTCTCTCACCTCGCTGCATCCTCCCCATTGCCAATTGTTCGGATGTCGCGATCTCACTCGATTGTCACAGGAGCAATCGGTGAGCTCGCCTCTGGAACAAGCTCTCGTGACGCTGTAAGCGACCCCGGCTGCTGATATGGCATATATGAACGCGGCCTCTCGACTATCTGCGAAACGTACGCATTTTTTGTGTGTTGCACACTATGTAAGCCAAGCACTCGTGGAGGCACTTGATGTTACAAGTGTTAGCATCGGCGCAAGTAACTCTAAGAAGCGATACATTCGACACGCGGTTGTCAAGCATCAGACCGTGAGTACTTACTGACTAACGTGACGCCGCCAAACACGTTCTCGGGATTTTCCGGGCTGACGGAACAGTTCCATCTCGCTGATCTAAACTGGTGCTGACACTCCTCTATGGCAAGCCTAGCGCCCGCGCTGACTGCCTGCAAGTAAGACGGTGAAAGCTAAGAATATCAAAAGAAATGCCGCTTTCGGATATTTAAAAAAGAAACGTTTACTCACATATCAAACAAACCGATTTTTAAACAATTTTTCTTTTAATTTTATATCAATAATTCTATAGAATATTGATCGGCGATATAGATTGTGATGTATGTAAAAAAAATTAGCACGCGATAAAAAATTTGTTCGACATTAAAAATCAATATCAATACAGAGAAATATATTGATGCATGAAAAGAAAATATCTTATTAAAAATTCGAAAATTTATTATTTGACATAATAATTTTTATTAAAGAATATCCGTTGGAGTATTAATTAATAATTTTTACCGATCAATATTTTTTTTTTATTTAACCGCAAGTATAATTAATAATTTAAAAGCATATTGAAAATTATTATTTAATAACTGTGACTTGTGAAATTAATACACAACTTTCCGTTTGCAAGTTTTAGTTAAGAACGTGCAAGAACATGCAAAAACACACGCCGACACACGGCACGCTTTAATGTCCATATAAATCACGGCTAAAGTATACCTAGCAGTAACCATCGATATCAGCTGACATTCCGTAGGTACATCGACGGAAAGCGCTCAGCCGTTTCTTAACGGGTTTGGTCACTCGTTAAAAAATTAAACTTCGATAGCCGGATTGACATATGAATATTCATGCTCGGCCCTTTCGTTGGTAAAGCTACACTCTCGGAAAAGCGGGACCGCGCGCTGTCGGCAGTGTTCAAAGAGATATATCGTGTCTCGAGTGTTTCTTCAGGTTTACCTAGGTACACCTAGATAGATTCTTAGGCGATCCCCTTTCCTCTTCGTTCCTCCCTGCTCATCCCCGACAAGTTTTGTGCATTAGGAAAAGGTAAATGCGATTTCGTAGCCGCGTGAACCACACAACGTTCGGCTCTCCCGTTTTGTCACGATCAGTGCCGAAACTAAACCGCATTATGCCGATCGGAAAACAAATTTGTTCCGCTTAAGAAGTTTGTACCTACCTATCCCTATTGTCATGACTATTGCGGTAATTCTTTGTATTCTTGATGACGAATAATATATATCCCGTCGCGAGAGCGGCACTTTCTCTATTCCGCAATGTGCGGAATCACAATTAGATTTACAAAACGTATTGTTTGAATAGGTACAAAAAAAATGTGTTTAATAGTATCCTGATCGTTGCTCAATTCTTTTCTTGTTCATTGTAATTTCAACAAAGTTTTATTACGAGTCTAGCCAATGGAAACATAAAGTATTTTTTAACATCGTGTTAAATTTTATTTAAACAAATATTTTTTTTATAAAATATATACATTATAAAAGTAAAATTGAGATAGAAAATTGCAAAAGATATTGAAACAACAGATATTGAAAAACAACAATGGCGCGATGGTCAAAATTCGATCTCAATAAATTATCTAAAATAAAGATATGCATTTTCATATCTTTACACTTTTTATTTTCGCTTGTTATAAAAAATAAAATTTTTTCCAAAAAATTCAGTTCAGATATACGTCCAGTTTTGCAAAAAATAAATTTTGTAAAGATCTCTTTCGTCAATAAAAAATATTTGTTTATTCGTTTAAATAAAAATTATACGCGATGTTAAAATTTTCGATTCGTTAAATAATCACAACTCGTTTAACTTGTTAGAACAACAACAAGAAACTTGATTTAAAATTAACATGAAAATTCGACATCCCTAGTAGCACTCCGGTAATTTACACCTGCAGAGATTAAATTCGAGCTTAATAAATTATTGAAAAGGAAATTATCGCTACACGCGGCACGAAACCTATAATTTTCTCATGATTTCTCTTAGAAATACCTACTAATGCCCGCTAATCATGACACATTAATTTATTTATTACGAAGAAGTGAAACTATCTACCGAAAGCTTTCTCAGAAGAGATTCGAAAAATTTCAGACAAACGATCGGCCGACGAAGGCCGGCGATACATTCATTCGGCACGCGGTCGTAGGTCCCGCGAATCGAATTAGCCGCGTGCTTCCCCGGGCATTAATCCGAGAGAAAGAGAGAGAGAGAGTCAGAGAAAGAGAACGAGAGAGGGAGAAAAGAAAAAAGGTTGCGAGGCCCTTCGGCCCGCGACGAGGTAAATACCTGCAGGACGGGTGGCGAGCGGGAGCATATTGCCTGCTGCTTGGTGGTCAGGTGCGCGTTCTTACAGTTCTTTTCGGCACTCGCTGGACCGATCACACCCGCGCCGGCGATCTGCGTCTGCGGATCGACGCCGCTCCCTTGGATCGAACCGGATGTCAACCTCGGCTCCAGCCCCAAGTACCTATAAAAGCAGAACATCCGCGTCTTGAAATAACGCAATGATGTGACTATATTGAGTGATTAATTTAATTAATTTCCGTTTTATCGCACGGATTAGGTGCGCCGCTAAATAGTAGGTCATCGCGAATAGATAGCGCATTAGATCTATGCTTGTCTTTTTCCAACGATCTAATGATATTTCGTCCAACACAAAGACACGATACTGTTAGTTTTACGATTAGTTATGTATAATTGTGTATAATTATTAACAATTAATCATTATATAATTATTGATGGAGAAGCAACGAGAAATCCACAGTCATATTTGATTAATTATTCGCAGGGAATTTGCACGCGGTAATTTTAACGCGTACAGTTAAAACGTGCGATCTACGACAGCGATCCTTCGTCGCGAACGCTTTAATCACCGATCCACTCCGATTTTGATGCCAAGCTAACCGTCCGGATCCAAGGTAAGCCGGCGCCGCCCGTTATCGAGAGAACTCCGTGGCCGTGGATCATCTTACGGGACACGATAAAATATCTTACAACGATATATACACGGCAGGATGGAGAACCGCGCGAGCGGAGCTACCGACACTATGAGAAGATACTCACTCTTGGCCGTGACGAACCACCTATAATTAGAGCAGGTATTCGGGTGAAAATTATAGAGGGGAAGAGGACATAGAGGGCCGACGAGAGGATGAGACACGGGGGGTGAAATGTGGACAGGAGGGGATGGGAAGGGGAACACAGGATACAGGGAGGACGAGAGAAGCCGTAGCCTCGTCGTGAACAAAGTCAGAAGGAAAGCCAAGCAAGTGAGTTAGGCTCTTCAACTAAACTCTTTAAAACTATTGATAGTCTTACTCTAATTTGCTCTTAAAGAGACCCTTCATTTTTATTTCCTTAATTAATTGAAGAATCCCATACTAATTCACGCTTTTTCCTGGTTTCTAGATATATAAATATTATTTTTTTTTTTACAAATTCAATGAGATAAGAGAGAATCATATTTATCTATTAATTATATTATTTTAATTATTAAAATATCACATATAATATTTCACAATCTTAATTGTAATGACAGATTTTCTAATAATTTAAAATTAATTTTTAAAAACGATTTTTAAGAAATCGAATTGTTTTTAACTTATAAATCTCGGAAAATATAAAACTTTCTGCGAATTAAATTTCAACAAAAAAAAAAAAAAGATTGTATTTAATAATTTCAAGAGAATCTTGTTTTGATAAAGTTTTAATTACCTACACATATGGAATTATATTATATTGAAAAAATTGTCGAGAAAAAAAGAAATTAACAAGAAATTATTTAGAATCTAACAATTCAATTCTTTTAACTTGTAACATGCGATTGTAATGCGTTAATTCGAGCTCGAATTAATTTACTGATAATGGTGTCGTACCTAATAGCAATTTCATTAAATGTAAATCGACCAGACAACTGCCTCGACTTCCTTGCCTTGATGCCCTTAAACGCTAGGCGATCTCGTTCTCCTAAAAGCCTCGAACGCATCGGCTCCACACTGTTTTCAATTTTTTCGGCTCGAAGGGTTCGATTAGTAGCACCGTACGAACACGAACAACGCTCGTTTACACGGTAAATCTTAATGAGAATCGAGGGTGTGGTTTTAGGGCTCGGAAGCTCCCAGCTGCCCTTAGGATACTAACGCGAAGCAGACGGTGGTCATGGTGTAGTATCGATATGAGAGAGCAAGGGTCGTTCGAAAAGTGGCTAAAACACATTCGCTATTTGAAATGATAATTATCGTTACTCCTAACAACTGGAAATGCAATCATGTATAATCTTATATAGCGGATCTTTATTAATCTTTCGAGAGGCATTACGGTATTAAAAACATATTTCATATCTTTAATCACTGTCAAATATCTCTGCAGGAAAAAAACTGAAGGAAAGGGTTTTCTTATTATTATTCAATATTTTTTACTAATAATTTAAATAAAAAATATATTCAATTTTTTATCAAGTATTTTGAATCAAGGATACAACGTTGAAGATATAAAGTATTTATATTTAAAATGACATCTTAGAAAAAAAAATAACTAATCATAAGTTTCAAATTACATATATCTTTGATAGAGACATGAGCGTTTACAAAAGATCGCGGAACCATGTTATGTAACCACTTTATCCGCGAATCGGATACTTTCGTTCTCATCCGTTGGCCGTCTTCTAAAGCATCACGTCAGTCGTAAAAAGGAGTCGATGATAGTTCGTCCAGGACGCAGCTTTTGGCTAAGAACTAGCGACGCGGTGCGTGTAACGTTTATTATTTATTTGCGGCCGAGAATACAGACGCGGTGCCGGCTGATGCCGGCATCAGCAGTCAGCGAGACTCGTCAAGACTCCGTCGCAGTCCCGACCAGCTATTTCAGGTTTGTTTAGATACGGTTTACGACCCTACCGAGAGCGCGTTTTACGGATACTCAACGGCGAGATCTCCTACCTCGCCTCCCCCGCCCCCCTTTTTCGTTTTCGGTGTGTTATCTTGTGTACTCGGAGATGTCGTGGCACTCCTCGTAACCGGGATTACCCTCCGCGAGAGATCGAAACATTCCTAACAGACGCGTTCGATTTCCACGAGTCTGAAGTAACCCAAACGCGCGCGGCGCATTTCTGCGGCTGCATCGCGAGAAACGGTATTTACGATAAGGATGAGCCTCTCGTCAAACAGTCGATTTCTCCCCTTCGAATCGAAACAGTTTCGTCCGATATTGCCATCAAGATAAAGAGAAGAGGACGCTATTTAATGCTCGCAAAGCGCTCAGCATCCGATAGTCGATGATACTCCTTTTCCGATAAAAATATATATCTCGTATATATCTCTGTGCTATCTTGAATATATCTGACATCTAAGATGAAATACAATTAAAATTTAAGAATAAAAATATCTCTTAGGAATCTCTTGTTATAGATATCGCGCATCGTGTGTCTCTTAAAGTGTTTTAAATATAACGTAGAGTGTTACTGATATATATATATTATCGTCGTAAGTTTTTAACTGTTCGCGCTGTCCTGCTTCAGACACTTGAGGTTTATCTCCGGTTTCGTCGCAACGTTTTAAAATTTTTATGTTTTAATGCCGCTACATTCTCCATAGTTCTTAGAAATTCCCGCTTTAAAACAATCTACGCTGACGATGGTAATCAAACAGCATCGTAAGCGGAAACGTCTGATTGTTCGGATAACCGATATAGTTTTGCGGCAAGCACTCACAAAATCGATATCGGCCGATCGGTTAAAGCGGTCAAGGACGTAATAGCCGGGAAGCGAACGATGGGGAGACCATCACTTTCTGCTTATAATCTTTTGTCCCCAACAACAATTGACTCGCACACACTGATCGAAAAAAATGGAGATTTTCTTCGATACAGCGAACATTTTTTACGGATCTTATAATACGCAATTCAGCAAGAAAATATATTTCGTCTTTTACTTGTACCAAAGTATCTTTTTTATTCTAACAAATTTCCCATCCAAAATTTTTATAATAATCTCTCACTGTAAATCTTCAAAATGTTCACAAATTTGAAAAAAAAAAAATTATTTTACAATTTTCAACATATATTTAATTGCAAAATTATTGAGAATAATATTCTTGAAAATACGTGTTTATTAATTTTTTATCACATGTTTCTCTCATCAGAAAACTTGATTTGAAAAATCAATATTTGCATCATAAAATATATACAAAAAAATTACGCGCTTCAGATGGAACACGCATGTCGTCGAGGAGACAAGCGCGCATACAAAGAAGATGGGGGTGGCAGAGATGATAAAAGGGCAAAAGCAGAGGCAAAATAATTGCACAAAGCGCCGATATGAAAGAAGTGAAATCCATATTCAGGTTCGCCAGGATGTATCCGGTGTAGCCGCGAAGGAGAGAGAGACGTCGAGCGGTTTTCTCTTCCCCTATTCAATGTGCCCGAAACGGAAAGAGAGCTTAGAGACGGAAGGAGGGACGAGAGGCGATCCCGCGGTTCAACAACGACGAAACAACTGCGATTATTATATTATTACTCGAAAGCGCGGTATCGCGTTGCCGTCATAACCACGTCGGGGCCGTCCTTTGTTCGTGTGACAGTGATAGGGCCCATTTATGTCGAGAACACTCACTCACAGCCGCCGATATAATGGCCGGATAAATTCTACGAAAGCCTACAATACGTCGTAGGTACGTCTCGTCGGTATTAACCCCCTTTCTCCTCCCCCTTCCCTCTCTCAGAAGAACGACGAGAATGGAGGGATATGCGTCGGGGTGAACGCGAAGCGCGAATCATTGAAGCGAGCGCCGGTACACGATCCGAAACTTTGCCTCATTCTAATTAGTATCGATTACCGAAAGGAGAGTCCCTCGTGCGCTGCCGCGCGTACACGCACTCTTCGATCTCACCCTCGCTCGTAACGGGCAACGAGAGCGAAGGGAACAGGCAGAGCATACGCGTATACATTCGCTCGAGGATATTTGCCCGCGGTAATTTTTCGACCGCGTCAACGGATTGACTTGACCTCCGTAGACTGCGGTATACAGCTAATGTGAGGGGGCATAGGGGATAACGGAAGGAAACCTATCGCTCCCTCGGGCGTATTAGCTAAGGGAGCACTAATTAGAGCGGTTAAGATGGAAATGTTGTGGTTGCTGTGTCTACAAAATGTTTCTTTATATAATATTTTATAATGGATTTGAATACTTATTTTGAATATTCTTTTTAAAAAAAAAAATAAGTGATTGAACGATCGAATTGCAGATATTTTAGAAACTGTCTCATTCTTTCATGCAAATTTAAATTAAAATGTAATTAGACATTGTTTTCTGCAGAAATTTTAATTATATTCAAATGGAATAGTCTTGAATAAATTATTATCAATTTAAGAAAGTTTATCAATTTTTTATCGCGATCGCTCGTGTGCGATAGAATTTAAAATTTTCACGATCAGGCACGATCTGACACGCTAATCCTTTCGGATCAATCAGCGCAAGGCAGCAACGCGAAACATTCATTCTGCAAAAGTGCTCGTTATTTATCCGCTTTCCTCTCGCGTCTTGAATCGCGTAAACAAATGTGCGAGCGTGCAGTGTGTCAGTAAGAGATTGCTTCCGCCAGGCAAACTGCCTCGAAGTTCGTGACAAGGAAACGTTGGCAACGGTCCCTGTTCATGATGAGCTTCGGACATGTAGAGAAGCTTAAAATATGAGACGCATATTTTTTCAGATGCACTTTATCACAGCTTTAAGCTTTTAATGGATTAATGCTTGGAATCAACTCTGATACATCTGATTCTGATCAATATTCTCATAATTCTTATATGTATTAAATAAAGCACATAAGAAGATATATCTGAAATTTTATGTTTTGTTTATATTAATAACTTTATGATTATATGCATCGAAATTTGAAGATATTTCACAAATGTACGAAAGATTTAATCTTTTCATAAAATCAAAGTATAGGAGGACGAAAAGTGCGAATATCCATATCTAATACTGAAAATAAAGTAAAGTTTATATCATCGTCTATTGAAAAATCCGTCAGACGTCGTCACCGATAAATATCGTTTCGATAAATCTCTCTCGCACGCGATACATCAATCTGGCTTACGTTCTCCGACTCAATACGGATATCTTCATAGCCGTAGTGCGAAAACAGGCCTCCCCCATATGTTGATTCAGGCTTTCGTTGTGCCGGGTTAAGGGTCGTTCACGCGTGAAACAAGGAGCCGGCGAGTACCCTGGCAGGATCTTAACGCTCGGTTAGACAAATGTTGTCGGATACCACGATAGTTGCATTAGCATATTGCGCCGCACCGTACGATTTGCATTTCAGGATGCTCGTAGAATTGGAGGGGCGGAGAAGAAGAAGATATACTTGCATTTTCTAATTACGACGTTGCCAAAAATAAATATGTTACGTGACAATGGCTGTCACGTAATATGATTAATTGTCAAATTTCAAATTCGTAGTCATTAATGAAATAAAAATTGCGGCATATAATATCAATATTTTTAACACTTAATCTGTCGAAAAATGACAGAAACGTTTGTCACTTCTAGATAGCAATAATATTATTTTTTTCATTCAGAGAGACATTCGTATAATTCGAAAGATCATGTAATTTCAAAACAAAAGATAACTTTAGATCTTTTCTTTTTCTCTTTGGGTATGTGTGCAATCTTTTATGATTTATAGAAAATCAATTCTTGACAAACATATGATCTTTCTTCGAGAAAACAATAAAGATTTTGCAAAATTTGCGCTGCTTCTAGAGAAAAAAAAATGTAGGCACGAGAAAAACGTTGTAACGAGCGCTGTAAGCGAGTAATTAACGCTGAGAGATCAGAGTACAAACACGCGTGATGAGGCGCCACGCTAATATACAGTGTCCGTATGACAGACACTGCAGGCGACTGAAAATAAATCAAGGCATTTTCATAAAGCGCTTTACATAGAGGCCTTCATTTTCAAAGCAAAAAGGAAGAAAATGTCGGCAATCCTCCATAAATATCCCACCTCTGCGTACTTCTCTCTAGCTATGTCCGAAAATAGTCGAGAGAGTTCCCGCATATCTCTATAAGTATTTACTTTGAATATTAATTTATATGTGTGATAAACTATTTATCGCATGTTTTCATTAATTAATATTATTAGCAATTGTTCGGTTACTTATATTAATTTTCATCTTTTATATCATTATTATTTATTTATATATTATTATTCATTACATATTTGATTTATTTATACTACAATTATTAAATTTGCAGGATTTTGTTCAACATTAATTATGTATTAATATCAATTATATTACATATATTAATTATATATTTCATTACGCTAAAGATAACATATTTAACGCTAAATAAAAATTAAAAAATTAAAAACGCATTTTCAAAATTTATAAGATTTCCGAAAAATTTTAAGTTTTCACCTCTCGATTTATTATCTCATTTGTCACACACATATATGTTTTAAAAATTTTTTTTCTATTAGTAATCATTTATCTCCCTCTCTCTCTCTCTCTCTCTCTCTCTCTTTTACCTCCTAAATCTCGATTTTTTTCTCTTTCGAAAAATTTGATTTCGCATATTTGCTCGCGATGATCGTGAATAGCAGGAATGTTTCCGCCCATATAATTTTGCCGCTCATCTCGCGCGAATGCTGGCTATTTTTGACAGACGCGACGATGTCGATTCCCGGGTTGCGTCAGAAGCGGTCATAGATCCGGTATTCGCGCATCCACGCGCGAATTATCGAGTACAAGTGTGGGTGTCGGTGAAGTTATCAGCGAGAGCGCCGCGGTTCATCGCGTGCGTACGCGTGAGGAAAGAGACGTCGTCTTGTTGGTGATCGTTAATTCTTGTCGCGCGCGCGTCCTACCGCTTTGATCACGCGAGTATGCTAATTGTCGCTCACTGCCCACTCGACGCGAAAAAGACGGCGAGAAAAAATCATGATGAGAGAGAAAGAAGAAAAATCGGAATGAAATGAGAAAGAAATAATAACAGAGAGGCAGGAAAAAAAGAGTCGATAATAATGCATTGATGAATAGATTGCAATTTAAAAATATTTTTATTTTAAATAATATTTTATAACGGGTCTTTAAGTTTCAAAACCAATATTTAATATTCAATATTTAATATTCAATCATTTCTATTTGTAAAATTTATTGTTTGTTTATCTTCGCATAATTAAATGCTAAATTTATTAGGTTTTTTAAAAATATCTATATTTTATATCATAGTTAAGAAACAATATATAAATTGTTGAAAAGAGGTTTCATTAAAATCATGGGTTATTATATATATCTTACAAATATATAAATCCCAATAATGCCTCATCATTGTATTATTACTCAAATATGATATTAATAAAAAAAAAAAAACTCAAAAATATTGTATATGCGCTTTTTTTTGCAAACAAAGTTTTTTTGCATAAGTAAAATACTCGTATTAAAAGCAATCGTCCTGTTGAAATGAAAAGTGAAAGATTGACTGGAGTGGATGGCTTTGGCACTCTCGACCGCCGTGTATATATGACTCCGATTGTGAGACACAACGTATATAGCTGCCGACACAGTATTTATTCTGTCCCGTATGTGTCGCCGTATGTAAAAGTACCATTCATATCTCCTCTCCGTTCTCTTTGCTCTCGCGTATATGTATATATGTATGTATATACCTTCGCTAAGAAGACAATTATCTCGCAGGCAAGGCTCGGCAAGTGGCGGCGCGCTTTGTGCGCCGCGGCCGCGGTCTTTCGCCGCGTTCCTCAAATCTTCGAAACCATTTCGTTAGTACGGATCCATTATTGGCTTGCGGGGATTTACACGGACCGCATATAAGACGGACTAGAATCAAGCTCGGGCGTGTATTTCTCGTGTGGGAAAATTTATGAGCGAAAAAACGTCGAATACTTTAATCATCTAAATTCTGAGTTAATATTATACATTAATAAATATAATATTTTGATTATAAATAATATTTTCTTTGAGTTGGCAAAAAATATACTAAAAAGATTTCTCATATAAATTTTACAGATAATTTATAAATAATATAAAACAGATATATAACGAAAAATTATCACATATAATTCATAAATATTATAATGTCTAATATATATCGAGTCTTTTTTTTTATAAAAAATTTGTGTATTGACGGAAAGTACAATAGAAAGATCCATTTACAAATATTCCACATCATCAGGACGAAATTATTCAGGTTATTTAAAGTACTGGCGGTAATTTCAACGCGTTTGCGAGCACGAAACCACAGACACGCCATATCTTCGATGTGCAGTTTTTTGTTTGCTCGCCGGGAGGGATCAAAGCGATGCAAATACGCTGAGAATAATCGTCGACAAATGGGAAAATAACTTTTACCCATACAGCCGCGCTCGATAAATCTCCGATCTCTATATAACCCGAATAAAATGTAGCGTAAAATAAAATAATATAATATCGTAAATCACATACATCTGCGTCAAAGGTTCAAAGAAGCTTCAAGTAGACAGAATTTTGTGATTGAATGATCCTACGAATAGTAAAATCTTCAAAATCACGTATATACAAAGTATCACAAAATTTATCATACATTTAACCGTAAATCACACACACAATATTAAATCATTCAATTATCGCGCAAAGCGTGTCATTTATAAAAAGTCTCTGATCTATTAGATGTTCTACACCCACGATGAATTTGAAATCGATTTTTGTCTAATGAACATTTTGCGATAGTTCATTAATCGCAACAATTTTCTATATTTCTGTCACGATATCTAATTTATTCTTTTATTAATTCATATTTCTGTACATTCCGTGATGTATGACAGTTGTAGCAAAAAAATATTGACTTCTATGCGAGCGAGATTTACAAGTTTCTAAAATTAAAAAACGACGTTTTATATAGACATTCTTCGTATCGATCGCAAGAAAATTACAAGCGAATAATTGAAATTGGAGCATTTCCGATATGTTTTCATACTAATAGAAGTACGATAATAAAAAGATGATAGTAAAAAAAGCGCGCGGTAAAATCGAACCAAGGAATCTGAAGCTGAAAAGCAGACAGAATAAGAGAGTTCGGCTTGCGTACTGAATGAAAGAAAGCACGAGAGAGAAAGAACGAAAGAGACCTTCGGCTAAAAGACGTAAACATAGGTACACGGGCTATTGAGCCTCCCCGAGTTGGTACAACATGAGAAAGTCTGATTAGCTCTTTCGTTTCTTATTGGAAAACTTTCATTGCGGCTTGGTCGTCGCGTCGGGGAGGCAGGAGCCACCGGGAGAAATTCCATCTCAACGGAAGCGGCTCAATTTAGCAGAAAATTCTTTATGCTTTCTCCCAATTACCCCAGTGTTTACCCTCTAAACCGGCTCTCTCTCCTCTCGTCCGCCCGCACCGCGCGTTCGCCCCTTCCTTACGTATGGATTTTCCGCTTATTAAACCATTGTCTCCCCGATTCGAGAATCTGACCAATCTAGGTCCGCGAAATCGAGGAATCGTGACATTGTAATTTCTTGCCATTTAACGAGCGAACGAGAGAAAGAAATTTAACGATCATATCGTGCTCAATATAATAATAAAAAAGCGAAACTTATTTATTAATTAAATTTATAATTAAATGCAGCTACATTTGTTTTCATTTAAAACACTTTTAATTACATTAAAAAAAAACTAAATGCATCTACATTTGTTTTCATTTAAAACATTTTTAATTACATAAAAAAAAAAAAAAAAAATTAAAAATGATTGATTCATCATATATATTGGATTAGAAAAGTTTCATTTAAAAACTGTCAAAATACATGATAATAAAAAAGAAAAAAATTTATGTTAACAGCTTCTTTCATAAAATTTCCACTCATAAAAAACCTTTAAACCTATCGATGAATGTTCGGCCGAAGGGACGGAGATAATTTGTATGTATTACTCCGTGCGTTGTCGTCCCTTGTGTTCTATGTAAGACATGATAGAGATACGTTTCTCGAAATAAAAATCTGTCTAAGGATGCGTAAACGTATGGCAGCATCGCATGCACGCTTCTAAACGAACGCCCTCGCGTTTGGCGTCACTTCAAAGACGAGATTTTTCGGAAGCGTACTTTATCTTTGACGGTCAGCTTCGCACGAGTCAGAGAACGGCCGGATGTATACGGCGTGTTTTCCTTTTTTTTTTTTTGCAGCGCGAGTTCATTTTTTTTATTCTCCGGTAACTTATATCTGAAAAAGTGTGTATGTTACTCGTTCAGCAAAAACTTTGTTATTATAATTGCGACGGAACTAAATTACGGCACACTTACGCTAATTTATTTACAAATTTTTTTGCAACATTATTTTCGCAGCGTGTCACGGAGCGATAATTCGATGATAATTAGAGCGAGATAAGGGATTGACTTATTTTTGTTACAAAAAAGAAAATCGTTTATACCACGCTGTGTTTCGTGTGTGAGAGAGTTATGACCCGCAATTTTTATATCGTAATTTGTGATCACATCGAATGGCCTACTTTTTTGATACAATAAATTCAGGCTATCGATTTCTACATTATATAATACTTTTGTGTAATAGAAATATAAGTGTAAAATAAGCAAATAAAACATGATAAATATTATAATAAGCTTGTAATTCTTATTTATTATTTAATAAAGTACGCTCGAAAAGAGCAGATTTAAAACGACAAATAGAGCTTTCACAAGTATCATTGATATTTTTTTAACGGCCCTTTACGCGTACTCTATTTAACGGGTTATCATATCGGTCGATCACCCGCGTCATGCTCGATCGCACTGTCTCTTAAGAATCAATGTCGTAACGGAGAAGCATCGCTTTGAATGACATGTTAATACACACATACACATCAATTTGGATAATTATTTTTAAAATGTTTTAATGTAATGTAATAAAATGAATTTTTATTCATCTAGATATCATTGGTGCAATTGTAGTTTCATTAAAAATATAAAGATAATTAAATATTTGGAATAGAAATAAAAATTGTCATTTTTTAAACGATTTAATTTCCAAATTAATTCAATCTCATTTTAGACACAGAAATTTAAATCATTTATCACATTTGTAAAAGAAATAGAAAAGTTATAGCATCAGGGTTTCATTAAGTAATGTTCTTATAAAAATTCGATATTATTTAATTTATTTAGATATTCTTGTCACTACATAACGTTACATATAACAATAGTAATAATATTAAGATTTTTTATCTCTTCCCGCTCTCTCTCTCTCTCTCTCTCTCTTTGACAGAATATTTCATGCGAATTCCGTACTGGACAAAACTCGAATTAGACTCGACCGCATTCAGTCCTCTTTAAACACCGGTTATGTATACGTAGTTATAATTTTATCAGTATATTTTGCACGCGCGCGACTAAACGTGTCGCACGAAACTCGGAGCACGCCTCTTCTAAGCGTGGCTCTCAGTCGTACGGTAAGAGCCCCCAACGTATGTCGTAGGCACACAGTCGAGGTCACGCAGCCCCAGTGGAGACGCGGCATTTTATGGTGAACGCGTTTTATTGCTCACGGCTGCTGCCGCGACCGAGTAGTCGGCGATGTTCAAAGGCCGAGGCGGAACAGTAAAGGCTAGTTTAACGGTGCTAACAGCGACCACAACACGAAATGTATTACTATACCACCGGCGCGATCCCTGCCGCTTCCTGTACCTCGCCCATTCGCGCCCATCTCCTCAGATCTCTCCCTCCCCGTGCTCTATTTGCCATCCCTGTCGATAGTGTGATAATTTATAATGACGCGTGAGTTTAATTAAATTTTCCAACCGAGGCAATCGAACCGGCCTTTCGAAAATGACTTGTTTCAGAGGGAAACAGACTTGTAATAACTCTTGAAAAGTGTTAGGGAAACATATGGAAAAGATATGCTTTATAAAATAGAATATTCGATTTTGCATTTATTTCTCTAAATACAGTGTAGGATGTATCGTAAAGGAATGTATTTTCCATTTTCTCATAAACTTGTCATATCGGGGAATAAAGGACAAGAGACGACATCCCGCGCAGATCTTCGTACACAGTGTTCGTACAGGAAACGGATTTCGAGTTTATAAATAAGCCCCATTTACACGCGAGCGGGAACAGCCGTGCGTGCCGGGAATTAAAATTGATTTCGTGTTTATGAAATGTCGCGGATACCTTTCTGCGCGATCCCTTTCGGGGGCGTTGAAACATCGCGGAGTTCCAAGAGCGGATCGCGTCCTCTTCGCGAAGGAAGAGGCGAGAGAAAGAAAGAAAAGAGACGCATCTTCCGAAAATAGCCGCGATTTAGAATTGCCTTTAATATATACCGTGCTATGCTGCTGTTAGAGAATAACCACGCTACTGAATCGAGATGGTATGCAATTGACATAATAGTCTTTCTTTTGTGAATTTTTTTAAAGATTCAATATATATGTATTTTAAATTTGAGACTATGTATCAGAATCATATCTTGAATTATGACGTTAGAGATGAGAACCATGGGAGCAAGTATACACGCGGCAGATTCTTGGAATTTGCGTTATAAGCAGCTTTTTATCAAACTGTCTTGGTTGAAGAAAGCAAGCTTATAAAATGTAGCACAAACTTCGCTATCGTGAGATTCAGCAAAAATTAAATTATCTAATGATATATATCTTAATCGGTCATTCAATTGATGCGTTTATTACTGCCGTCTACCGAAGCACATTAACTTATCTGTGTAATAAGACGTAGAGCAAAAAGATATTGTCTAACTAATTAAAAAGAATGTTCAAAGAAATACAGGCAAATTTAAGCAAAGAGAGATGAATTATTAAGATTACATGCGAAAGATAATCTAAAAACTCCATTAAAAACGTTCGGGACAACAGAAGATATCGTAGATAAATGAGCGAACGAAATTCCAAGAAAAGTCGTAAAAACGCTTATCTGAATTTTTCTCGCGGCGAGTTTTTATGTAATAATATACATACTTTGTTTTTTCATAACTTTGATATTACTGTGTAAAATTTTCAAAGAAATTACATTGCGTTTTTTTGTAAAAGATTGTAAATTTTTCTGTCAAACAGCTTCTGTGAAATGCTAAATAAAACTCGCTTATAAAATTGCAAAAGAAATTTTTTGACAAAATAATCAAATATCGGATGAGGCGCGATCAATTTTCAGACAAATAGATATAATTTCGCAGATAGACACATGACGCGATAGATTTTATCGGTGAACAACTCTTTTATGAAATTATGCTAATGCCGATGGCAAGATCGTGATTTAATTTTTTTTTTTTTCTGCCAAGAATGAATCGATCGATTCGCGGACACTCACTTTCATTCTTTCTCCTCTCTTTTTCGGTGGTCCCCGTTGTTTCACCTATCCTTTCCGTTGTGATAGAGTCGTTTCTCGCTCCAAGTTTCATTTCGGTACTCTTCCGCATCCCCGATAGATAGAACCGTTTCCTCCTGCTGGCACCGACGATAAAGAGAGTTCTGGGATCGAGCGAGCGTATGCTAAGTTGGCGAAGAAGCCAATCTCAGAAATGAATATGACTGCTGCAAAATTCACGGAACAATCCGCGGGATGCTGAATGCGGCTTGTTTGTCTGTTTGTTTACACGCCTAGTCCTGGTCTCATCTATATGCACCTGTGCATCATCGCGTTCGTAAGAGAAACGTGCAGAAAACCAAGCGAGCGCGTTCGCGCGCGCTATTTTTTTGCTCGGCGAAAAACTCGTCTTCGCATTCGCATGTGTGGCTCTATCTGGCCAAATAAGTAATAAAGCGTCCGGGAATTCGCGCGAGGCAACACTGAAAATGGGAACTGAAAATGCCCGATGAAGGAAGCAGGGAATAAAGAAAATAAAAGGCTAGAGAACGTTGCGTTGTGCATATATGTTTGCATTGTCATTCTTTATAAAAAAAATATTTTCTGTTGAATTGAATTAAGTCTTAATTATTCAGATAATACGTATATCTTCTTTTGGATAATTATTACCCTGCTCAAATTCGCAACATCATTCACCTTTATTGCATCACATGCTTACGCATAAAAAATGGTGACAATATTAAGTGTATGAGTGAAAAAAATAAAATTAAGAAAAATTAAATTTGAATTTCAAATACAAATATATTACAGGAGCATTTTTCGACCCATGTTTATCGGAAACTTTTCGTTCGGAATTAAATTTCCTATAAAATCTCAAAGTCTGGTCGGAATATTTTGAGCCGACTCTGTATAGAAACTTCATGAATATCTAGATTACTTAGGTAAGAAGTGCAAACGTGATATTGTCCTCGAGAATTGGCAACACTCCTAAATTCGGTCGGAATTGAAAAAGCACTGTGATATCAGCGAGTATACTGAAACCAGATGAGGAAGAGGATAAGAGCAACAATAGCTAGGGAGCCAAGAGGCAGTCGAATGAAGCAGAAAACGGATCTTTCGTGGAGAACACATACGCGAGTATACCGGAAGTGGTACGAAGATATTGTTCGTAGAACAAGGACACGTAGAAAGGGAAATGAAATTTTGAACTGGTCGAACGAACACGCGATGAAAAAAGACGATGTACACCCTGGTGGATCAACGAAAACGGACTGCCATTGGTCGACCGGGTTAAAAAAGGGTTGGATTTTCGAGTGAACATCGCTGTGTAAAGGGTGGAGCGCTCGAGAATGCTCGAGTATCGATGTAGCATGCGTGTTACGCAAAAGAGAGAGAGAGAGAGAGAGAGAGGGAGAGAAAGAGAGAGATAAAGAATGCAAAAGAGCTTGAAAAGGGGGCAAGGGACGATCCCGGAGAAGAAAGAGAAAGAGAAATAAAAAAAGAAGAAAGAGAGTACACGCGTGTGCACGCTCAGCTTTCTCCGCTCAAGTACACTCGAGCTACGAAACCAGCCACGAGCTTGTTTCCCACAAGTTTCCTCGAAAGCTTGTTAGCGAGATTCGCCATTTTTCTCACCCCCGCTGGCTACCACTGCCGCTGCTACTACTGCTCTTCTCTTCTCTTTACGTTCCATGTACCTCCCGCCTCTTATATACGCCGCCTCCATCGTGGTGCCCCTTTTCTACGAGAAACTTGCTCTTGACGAAAGATCGACCGGGAAGATCGAGCTACCGGCAAATCAAGAGCGCTCTCCATTTCAGTCCCCTCATGCTTTTCGTGTGCACATTACGCCCTAGTTATGACGATTCGTTCTCTTGCCTTATTTTTCTTTTTTTTTTTTTTTTCTTCTTTACCGATATTACGAAAAATGTTGTCAGAGACGACAAGCACAGAAAGAATCGCGTAGAATGAGAGGTAGGAAAACCGGACGAGAGTTGTTTATTTCTTGTTTCCGCTCCTCTTCATTTCTGTATGTTTTTTCCATCCGTTCGCTAGAAGTCGTGATTGCTCTAGCCGAGAATCGGAGCGCGGACTAGATTATACAATCATATTTAAGAGAATGGAGATTGATCTTTCAGAATTCCAACAACGATAGGATTCTTCCATTTACATATCGTATCGATATGAATATAATCATTCATCAACAAAGTCAATAAATGTAGCAATTTTCTTAACTGAATCGGGAACTAGTTCTTAATATTTGAATCTATCCTTGAAAGAAAATATCGTGAAGAAATTACTTCAATCACAAGCTCAATTTCCCAAGCTTTTTTTTTTCAAACTTCGAGATATATATATATATATATATATGGAAATCTCGTTAAATACTTCCCGCAACATTAAAACAGCAAGTTGTTTCTCATTAACGTTATGTAGGATGCTACGCGGCGAGAGGCTTTTCAGCTATTTTAACACATACTGTGCGGCAGATGCAAAAACTTTGTTCAACAATCGTGTCTTTTTGCGAGCGTAGTTTACGAGCTTTTACGACACTGAAGAGAGTCATTCGACAGATGTTTTAATATAAATTTTGTGGCCGATTAAAGTTTGCGTATTAGTGACGTATAGCAGAGAACACACGGTGGAGCGCGACGCGCGCGGTAATGGAGTTTGCGCGATTGCCTCCTCGCTTGTTTTAATAGCTACGGGCGTTACGGGATGTTATTACCGAACGGAGAAATGCTACGGCTATTCGCGTAAGTCAAGTATAATTAATTGATCTCGCGTATGTACCTCACGACTTAATGCTCCAACAGAAACGAGTAATTAAGTAACACGTAACTACCGATTTGATTACAGCGTGTCCGATAAGCAATTGCAAAGGCGATGAAATAGCGCGAAGCGAAGGGAACGGATATCTTTCAACAGGCATTAGTCCGTTGGCAGATTAACAAAGTTAATGACAGGAACGCGAGCTCACTTTCTTATTTTATAGACGCGTTCACATTTTATAGACCCTTTCACATAGCATATTTAATTATGATTAATATTTTAAAATTTAATTCAAAATAAATATTTTTTTATCTTATATAATATTCATTTAACTTCTGAACAAGATGTCGAGATTTCTCGTCTACGAACAGAAACTTGAAACAACAATGCGTTAAAATGCAAGACAGATTGTAGAAACCCTAGAGAGGCATATTCCGCCTCTATTCACCTGCTGATTCGATACATATATATATATACACACGAACGTGGGGCGCGTGTGCAGTATTCGTAGGCGGCACCAGCGCCCATCATCGACGTCATTATATCTCGGGAAAGGAGGGTGTCTACTAACTTGTTCATTAATATTAAAGATACGGGGACTCTCGATGGCAACGGTATTGTGCGACGCAATTATAACTTTGAGAGACGGAATTCAGATAAGGCCATTTAATATTTATTACTGGCAATTAGAATTCGCGATCACGTATCAAATGTATCGGTTATATAGACGCATTTTTTTCTGTTATATTTTCCAGATTAATTCTGCAGAATCAAATTCTAAATATTCATAAAAAATATATGTCACATTTACAGAATTTAATTTTAATATAATTTTATATAATTTTAATAGAGTTTTTCAAGTATATTGCGTTACGAGATATATCAATCGATTTAAATCGATTAATTATCTAGTTACACCTAGTTAACAATTATCGATATTATTTTACATTATTAGTATTATTGCTATTATTAATCCAAATAAATCTCTGCGAATGGTTTTTTGTTTATTTATTGTTTGTTTATTTTTAGAAAATATTTAGGAAAAACGTGAAAGTATATAACGGAAGTAATTTTAGACAAAATATCCGACTTTATCAAGTGCCTGATCCGCGCAAATAAATCGTCAGCAGATTAAAAAATGTCTCGTGTATTTGGCAGGTGGTTAAGCACTATCCGGATATATATGCATGCGAATATATATGTATATATGCGCGTCGGACGATGCAGCACGTGGGCCGCGATCTTTTCGAAATAATTTAGGGGACGGAATCCCCATGCGCACGCATGTACACGCATCTGCACGGAGTTATTTATGATGGATTAGACCGGGATTTAAGCCACGACTAATTTATGTCAGGCCACGGGATTGCGATTCTCAACGATTTTCTCTCCCTACCCCCCTCCCTCCCTCCCTCCCTCCCACTCACTATCTCAATTACATATGTAACTCTTGTAATTTGCGTGTCTTGTTAAGACAAAATCGGATAAATGTTAATTCTCGAGACGCGATATGACACGGCATGCCTGAAGTACAAAGACATCGCGTGAAATAAAGTTTGCACTATGTTTTTAAAGAGTTTCGTATTCTCGACAGAGTTTCCCGATAAAATCGCGTTAATTGATCACTGAACTTGTCGCCATATTTTATAAAAAAAAAGAGACTTTTTACTTATAATTTACTATTAACGTATTTAAAATTTTATATCCATTAAGTACTTAAATTTATTATTAATAATGTTTATTTAATAAAATTTTATATTAAACATTATAAGCTAACTGAAGCTTGCAAATATAATTAGTAAAAAAATTAATAAAATAATTAGTTCTTTATATATTATAATAGAAAACCGCTGCATATAACTTTGAATGGACAATTTTTTTGAATGATGTTTAAAGAAGCACTATAGGTCAATATGTATTTTATATATTATATAATATATGTTTCTGCCCAATTTAAGTTCATCTCTTATTTAATTTCTTATTTTGTTTTGAAACTATGCACTCTGTATATTTTTTTTCTGAAATATCAATTTCTGAGTTGCATTTTTCTTTTTTCTCGGGTAAAATAAAAAGAAAATTATTATACATATATTCTTATTTTTCTAAATATGAAATATATATAATTTAACATGTATATATATTATATATATTATTTCATATTTAGAAGAATAAATATAATACCCTGTCCCATTTCTCTGTGTCTTCGTTCACTTCCGTCTCTTCTATTCTATCCTATCCGGATCAATGACTCCGTGCGCATTTCATTTTTATTCCATCCTCTGGCTATCCTCCTCCCCTCATCGTCCTCCTTCCCTCTCTCCTTCCTTTACTTTTCCACCCCTTCTGCGGCCCTACCGATATCTCGCCGGCCATAAATTACGCTCCTCCTTTTATTTGCACGAGCACCAAACTTAAGTAACTAGATCCGAAGTTCACATCGAGGGGTTAAACGCCCACGGTTTCCTCCTTCGGTACGGCTGCGATACGCGGCGAGTAGTGGACCTACCCCTCTCGCCCACTCTCATTCCGAGCAGATGCAATTGCGTCGTCCCGCGGGGGCGAGTGAGCGTGTCGCACAGTCGGACCAAGGGGTCCAATAATGGCGACTTGAATAATACAGGAATAGAGCGAGACGGAAGTAGCTCTGCCCGCCGGGACGGCTTCCTGCGGAATCGAATCATTGTCGCCGCCATGTTCCTTCTATTTGTATGAAATTTCATACACGCACGTTATCGCGATGCGCTTTCCACCGAATTGAGGAAACCGAAAATGGAACAAAGATTCGAGATTCGCCAGTTATCTCGCTTGCGCGGAGGGATGCGTCGGATTTTGAAAGTTCAAACTATGATAATATCGAAAAGTTTTATGAAACGAAGAAGAGATATCCTTCTCTCTCTCCTCTCTCTCCTCTCTCTGTGGTATGATAATCGGCGAATATTTGAGAAAGTTTCCAAGTACATAATCGGAGAAGCAATTAATTGTGGTACAATTGCATCGAATAATGCACTTAAAAGAAACGTGCGGTCATCTATTTTACAAAAGATATAAGAAAAATGAATATTTGGAGTAAAATAAATATTAATACAAAACTTTTAAATAATATATAATCTTCTATCGAAAAACATTGACTTTACATAACAATAAGCAAATAAAGAAAAAATAAAAGATATATGTGAAAAATAATTGAGATTAGATATATTTTATTTAAAAAAAAATAATTACAATATTTTGTCAGTGACTTTTCATAAATTTTTTTACATTTTCCACATACAAATTAGTTGACCTCTCAATTTTCACTTTTTTTTATACATATCAAAACTTTAAGGGGTACGACAATATTGTATAACTGTCATTTAATTATAAATTATCATGAATATTATCATGTGTGTAAAAATAGAAAAAAAAAATTTTAGTAGATAATTATTTTCTTATAAAAATTCAAATAATAATAAATTGTTACGTGACACATTGCACGGTTTGGATGTAATAGCATCGCGTTAATCTCAACTGTATCTTCGCGAGGTATAGGCAGGAAGACGAATAAGGTGAACAAGGGAAGAGTCACTGGGGAAGACTCGTTAGACTCTGAGTGATCTATAGGCCAAGATAAACCACGCGTTCAACAAGTGTGCGTTGCCGATAGTCTATCTATAGTCTACGGGCATGGCACAGGGTATATATACGCGTACAGAGCATCTGACATTTTTCCCATATTTTGGAAAGTAGTGCGCGGTTTTAATTATCGGTTATTCGATTACTCTTAAAAATCACATGAGAGAATCCATGGTGTTTCATTTACAGAATTGCGAATATATAGTCGCACACAAGATTGCATACAAGTTTGCACATTGCAACCATTGGAACGTACAATGTTTCCGATATTTATCAATCCAATACGTCAATCGCGCGCTGCGCCCTCGGGATATTGTACATTCTATAGAGTTGCGAGTCGACCGCGAGCTAACAAGGTTATTGTTCCTTGAATATGAACATTTGCGGTTAATTACGCACCGTGAAAAAATGTTACTGGCATACAGGAACAATGAACGCGCGATCGCAAAAGCGAGTGCAAATAACGAAGCAGCCAGTTTATATATAATTCAAGAAAAAAAAATGCGCCAACCAAGCAAAAAAATTACCGTTATTATATAAAAACAAAAGAATCACCGAATATGTACGCGACTTCTGTATGCTGATTTCGAGAGAAAAAAAAAAAAAAACTAACTGGCGAGTACTTTGACATGAGATAAAAAAAGCTAAGGTAATTCTCGTAATTTTTATACATTTCTCATGCTTTTCAAGCTTTCCATACTACGTACTTTCTAAAAAAATTATAAAAAATTATACTTGACTTGTTTCAACTTGTGTGTGCATTTCTTTTTATATCACTTTCTATCAATTTCCGAAACAATTCGATCTCGCGCGAATAATATTCGAATACAGTATTAGTCAAATATCTTCGTTGATTTCCGAAAAAAAAAAAACAAACAGAAATTCGCACATAATGAAGAAAATGACTTTAAAAGATCAGAAAGTAAACGACGGCAAAAAAGATAGAGGAAGAGAGAGAGAGAGAGAGAGAGAAAAGAATCGGAAAAGGACGAAGCGAACGACTAAAAGAGAAGTATCCTGCGGCCTAACCCGTTCTCTCTTCGTTATGACAATATATTTCAGGCTCCAGGGAAACATTGCCGAAGGAGTCCCGAAGGCATGCTACCAAAGCTCGCGGCGGTCTCCTTTGTCGGAGATTCTTCGAGCGAGAGGAAGAGATGCACCGGCAAGAGAAAGGGCCAGAGAAGGTGTGGCTTCTCTCTTTCTTCCTTCCGTTCGTTCTCTCTCTCTCTCTCTCGCTCACTCGCTTGCATGCTCTCGACATAAAACGAGAAATACTAAACAAAACAGGATGCTATTAGGTTTTTGCCGCGCGCCATTGAAGCCTCCGTTTGCCGTGCCGTGTCCGCCCGATGATCCTCCAGACTTCCAATGCACCGTGAAATTATTATTATTAACGCACCATCGAGACCATTCGATGATATCCCGATTTCTAGGATTCGACGGAGAAATTAAACCCGCGTAACATATCGCTCGGGAAATTGATTTTGGCGGGATAGATTTTACGATGTTATGATCCATATTCGAACTCCACCGATTAAATTAACGAAAGAGAAAAAGAAATCGCGCGGTATGTAATCCTAATTTATCCCTTCGGCCGCGGCGGCCGTAGCGCCATCGGGAGCTCGGGGTGGCTTTCGCGAGGGGATGACACGTCGCGCCGAAGGGGAACATGTTATCGGCGGCGATGCCGTTTATTTTTACGAGACGGCTAGGTCATATATTACACGGTACTTTTTATACCGGGTCTTATAAAAAAAAGAAGATACGAGCACCCCGGGTATAGAGGAGTAACTGAAGTACGACGCGACGCCGTCCGTCGACCCTATAAAGCGCTTCTATACGTCGCGCGCAAACACATAACAACGAGATCGCGCGCCTTTATCCCGTCATCGAATCTCGCAAGATTACGCGATTCGGGATTCGACGAATAACGTCCCGACCTTCCACTACGGACGAGCCGACGACGCGCGTGAGCCTTTATTTTCGTAAAGCTATATGTTCTCTCGACACGTATATAAAATGGATTGGAAGTATATATCCATGTATTCTCGCGAAAAAAAAATAAATCATTGTCATATATTTATATTACATAATTTTTTTTTATCGGGAACACATTTTCCATTTTTATCGAATGCGTATCTCGTCTGGTTTGTCCTTTTCATTCGTGTATTTTTTTAAATTAATTTTGCATATATTTATGTACTTAACTTATCGCCACACACATACTCGTGTGCGATAATAATTTTTTATATTCATTATATACCTATGACAATCGATTCTTTTTAAACCATCTTTCAGCTACTATTTCCTATACCTATATAATCGTATAAAAACATTACTGCCTATCTTATCGAGTTACGATCGTCTCTTAAAGCGCAGAAACTTGTCTGCATCATAAAGGAAACTTATATAACTTGGCCACGGCCACCGGTCATCATCATCGTCGTCGGATATGCGTCGTCCGATAAAAGTACCGGGAGAGCGCTGCAAAATAAAGCACAAAATTGTCATTCCGGGTCGTTTTAGGAGGAGCGATAATAATGGCGACAGCGGCCTGCCGACAACGACGGGATCGGGATTATTGCGGAGTAACGTTAGAGTGTTAATACCAATTTTAATCGCTCGTCGTAAAGACGATGCGCGCGCGTGCAACTATATAACCGCCACCGACCGGAGATTCGCATTTGGCAATAAAGATGCTTTTATTAAATCTGCCCCGGCGGTTGCGCGCCTTCTCCCTTTCTCCGTCTCTCGCCTCTCCACCAAAGCCAGGGGCACCACCGGCTCTTTCACCCTCTTCCTCTCGTATCCCTCCGCGTGTTGGTTTATGGCTGCGTCCTTTCTGTTTCTTTATGGAGATCGTGACGTCTCAAAAGACAGCGACGTCGTCTTTGTCGCGCTACTCGTCTCCGTGCATCGAGGAACCAAACAGATCGTAGACCGGTCGTCGACCGGCAGGAGGCATTTTTCTCAAATTACTACCTAATGACAGGTATGTTCACGCAGATTTATGTCGCAGGAAATTTTTATCTCTTCATTTGCCAATCAGCCTTTGGCCAGAAAGTTATTCGATCAACTATATAATTTATCAGATTTTCTTGAATTTTTTTTTTTTTTATATAATTAACACTTTAATAATTTTATAACACTGTTTGTATCGTTGCTTTATCAATTATTAAGTGATACTTAAAAATTTTGATTTATTTACATCCCGATATTTAAAGTTAATTAAAATTTTTTTATACTTTTTAAATACTTCGTATAATTGTCTATGAAGAATTGTCTTGAGAAATTCAATTTTTCTATATCCTATCATGATTGAACTTGTTGATCATAAATACTCAATATGTAAAATTTATCACGTAAAACTAAAGCAGGATTTACAGTCGAATGTCATAAACAATACATACACTTAGATTTTTATCGAAAAAATGGCGCGCAAAAAAAAAGGAAAGACCAATAAATCGTCCCATTTCTCCCTTCGCCGGATAAGCCGTGAGCAACTCGAGGGTGCGCGTCTAATTCCGAAGCACGTTAGATTCTATAGACGCGGAGGCAGAAACACGCGAGAGATCGATAAATCGAGAGTCGCTCCAGATGGTAAACAAAAGCTGAAAATAAGAAAGGAAGCCCTCGTTAAACCTCATTAAAACCGGGATAGTTATGCTCGAGGCACCCCTGGATTAATGCGGCGTACATTGAGGGGCTCGCATTCCCGTAGCGAGAATCGAAAGCTTCGAAAATTCATGACTCGCTTCGAGATACGATCCTCTCTCGTCCACAATGGACATTCATAATGATGACGTGTATCAATCGCGTTAGCGTACGCTTTGATAACGGATTTACGGAGAAAAGCAAAGAAAACAAACACCGCGTCGCACCGATAAAAACAACAACACAAATACGCGGAAAGAAACATTCGAGTTTATGAGATTCATTCTAAGATTCAATTTTTGAATATAATATTTTGCGCGATGGATAGATAATAGCAGTATAATAGCGACGTCCAAGCTCCATCAATAACGATAATTTGAATTGATTAAACTCGTCAATGTACATCCCGCGTCATTAGCTTTCACGATCGGATAAGGATTAACCGGCTCTCCAGAGATATTCTTCAATTTAGTCGATAGGCTACTCTTTAATGATCGTCGATAGATAAGATGTTACTGGTATTCTTTGGATGGATAAGATCGATATAATACGCTCATCGAGAGAGAGAGAGAGAGAGAGATAGCTGACTAATCAGGCAATCATGCCAAGAGAATGTTTTTTTTATTTAAAAGAAGTAATAATAGAATAAAATATAAAAGAGCGTAATAGGATATAAAATATATAGATATAAAAATAAAATAAGAAGACACACAGAAATGATTAAGCCAGATTAAGCAATGTATTACCGTATATATTCGTTTATTCTCCTTAAATCTGATCTGTGTATGTGTGTGTGTGTGTGTGTGTGTAAATATATCATTCTTCACACACAATGTTGAAAGAGAAATAAAAAGTCGAATGCTTTCTAACATCGGCGACCCTAATCGGAAGATTCGCTACGCGCGCCGATCGCGGGCGATTAATCGCCCGGAGCGAGGGGAGGGGAAGAATCAGTTTGTCGGAAATGAAATATCTGAATGGAGAAAATCACGCTCGACCATAAAAGAGAGATCCTTCCTCTCATTTAAGATTGTCGGGGGCACGTTGTCGCTACCTGTACCATGGCGGTATACGCTCACGTAGCCATTACGTACGACGGGGCTTCTCCGATCTCGCTCGCGGCGGCTCACCCGATCGAAGAGGATTATTCGCCTATTATGGATTCGTGACTATCGACACGACCGGCCGGCGCGTCGATGAACATTCTTCAAATTTACGCCGAAACCGTATCCGTTTTTCGCACAAACTCATCTCGGCCGTGTCATCGTATAGTTAATGCGTTTGATTAAAACGTGACTGTCTGACTTCTCTTTATTATTAGAGAACGATTTCTCGATCGCAATAATAAGCAATATTATTTTGACAGCCCGGCAAATGTTGAAATTAAGACGTGAAATTGAAATCAAAGAGATGCGTCTATACAGAAATGTAACTATTACAAAAATTATGAACGATTACGCAATCTGTTCTAATTTAATATTAAATGAGCATTAATACCAGGAATCAATTAATTATATACATTCTTTTTATCTAAATTTTTCCTTTACGAAACAGAATAAACCGCCATTTCATTTTTTTCCTGAAAGAATGCCGATTGAAGTAATAGTAAATGTTCCGAGATTACAGTTTCGAGACGATTACAGTTTCTGATACGTGTCCTTGAACTCGCTATTTAAGTTGCGTTTAACATAACTCGCGTAATAACTCGTTACTTATGTTCCATTCTGGATTCGCGCCGGTATCTCGAGGGATACTTTCGCTCAAATAATCAGGAAGAAAGCCAGCATCGTATTCCCCGTGGAAGAATTCTTTCCTCGCGTGAGATGCATTCGCGGCCAATGTATTACAACGCGAACCCCGTTATATGCGAGCGCTGCAAAGCGACCGTCGTGTCAATAAAAATAATCGACTGTCGAGAATTCGCGAAGGATATTTGTCTGTGGCGGGGAGCGCGCATTTATTTGGCCAGTTCTTGCGAACGGCAAAGTGCTCGGATAATGTGTGTGTGTGTGTGAGCGGGAGAGACAGAGAAATTAGACAAGTTTATATACCGGTCTCCCGGAGGAAATTACCGTGGATAGAGATGATACTTGTAGGAGAATATATTCTCTGAATGCGCACGCTAATGATAATATAATTCTTTGGCTAAACTTCTTCTTTTATTCTTTTTTAATTTCGAGAAAGCAACGAGAGATAAAGCTCTTTTAAAGCTCGTGAAAAAAATGTTGCGTTATTAATTGCAAGATTTTTTTCCAATTATATGTGTAGATTATTGGTATCACGAGAAGCGGTTTTAAAGAGCATCAATTAAGATTTCAGATCGATTAAAGATGATTATAAGAAGAATATTCAATTATGTTTAGAATTGTTGTAATTTTACGATTATATTTGATAGTTTTCTAATTATTTTTTTGCACGCACATTTTATTAACTCTTGCACTGTCGAATCATAGTTTCAAATTGCATTTTTATATTATTTTAATGCATTTTTAGAATAACAAATGTGTCTGTGAATATTATTATTTTAAGATTGCAAAGAGACATACAGACGGTATACGCGAGTAAAACGTTTTATCGGTGCCCTCGACTTTTTCCAAGAAACCAAAGGCCTCGATAGACGCTTCGGCAGTGAAAGGATTGAAGATGTAAGAATATGTAGGAATCTATGTACATACATACGTTTAATAGAAAGTGGGCGTTAGCAAAACATAGTTAAATTCTAATAGAATCAAAGTTACATATCATCTATAATATAATTCAAAATATCTCGCCGAGTGATAAAAAAATCTAAAACAACATCTAAAGAACATCAGAATAATTAAGACAATTTTTATATTTTATAATTCCTTTTAAATTTATATATTTAATATCGATATGACCGCGTTCTCAAGATGAAGCTCCGCGATCTCTTTGTATAAAATTATATATGTATCAAAAACTCAGAAACACAGCCGTCACATTTGAACGTGGGATTTACGTTAATGCATTTTAACGTCTTCTACGAGAATCTCGTTGAATATCGTTTGATTACAAACAATATAATGTAACACTGACTCACCACCAGTTGGCTTGCGCGCCGCTTTGCCACGCGACGATCAGCAAAGACACGAGCAGGTAGCTCGTTGACATGACGAGCGTGCGTTGCGTGCGGCACAAATCCCGTGGACTCTCTATTAACCGACTGCCGCCGAAATCCGAAATCCCGAGATCGAGATCTTCCCGTGGAAGCGCGAAAGGAGAGGAGACTACGTGGCGCGTTCTCTCGTGGCCGGTCCTTTCTCAGCCTCGCATTCTTACACACGCCACCGACGATGGCCCGTGTCTCGCATCTCGTTTCTCTCGCGAACGTGAACCGATATCGAACAGGTATCGCGACGTGAGTGTCCGTGAACCGAAGATTCGGCCGTCGGGTGGCGAACAAACGACAGATCGACGACGAGAGAGTACGCACCCGGGATCGAGCGATCTCTGATACGCGCGCGCCCGGAGCGGACCGACACCCGCCGCGGCAACGTCGCGGGGTACCCGCGTTCTCCCTTTCTCGCGTTCCTCGTCTCGCGATGCCGCCGCTTGCCCGAAAGACGTTCTCCCGACCCCGTTTCTCTTTCGTCTCGTCTTACATGTTTCCAGTAACGACGCGATGCGAAGCGTCCCGAGTCCGTAAGTCAGTCGACACGCGGACAGTCCTGTCAACGGTAAATCGCGCGCTCCGTCGATCCCGCTCACCGCTCGAGTTCTCACGGTTGTCTTGATTTTTTTTTTTTTATCGTCTGTCGATTCGCGAATGTCGCCGATCTCGAGCGTGAACGAGATATACGAGAGATATATCCGGAAATTTAAACCCGGCCGAAACTTTTGCGTCGTAGAAAAGTCGCGAGATGGGAAGATGGTCGCGATCGGTGATCGCACGGAGCCGAGAGACGACGGACGAGATGACGCTCCGTGAACGTTCGCGTACGGACTGTGTGGTCGGTAGTCACGAGGAAAAGGGCAACGGGGCTCTTGCAATGGGCGGAGTCGTCGCTCGTTCCCGGCTCGACGATTGGTCGCGTTGCCGAAGAGCCTCCGAGGCTCCACTCGCGCTAATTAAGCATCTCGGCGCAGCATCCCGTCGCCGGTCCCGAACGCGTACGTTCGCTCGCTCGCGATTCGTTCCCTCGACTCATGCTTGTCTCTTGTCTCTCTCCGAGTCCGACTTACGCAAAGTAAGGGGCCGCGGTTTTCCATCGTGCCGCGATGTGACGTACCCTTTGTCACTGGATCGAGATGATTTTCAAGTAGAGGACATTGAGAGAGAAAAAAAAAACATATTCGTATATTTTTTTAAATATCGATATATAACGAAAACTATCGATCTTGTAAGTGTTATTGTTCTAGATTCTAGATAGTTGTGAATTTTCTTATTTAGAACCAAAAAATTAAAAATAACCAACATTTTTGAAATTATTATTCTTGCGTGATGATCATAAATAAAGATTTATAAATTAAGCGATTAATATTAATTCCTCGATTCGAAAAGTTGGATAATTCATCTTCTTTAAAGGAATGTATGTTCCCTTTCATAATTATTTATAAAGAAAATTTTAACGAGCGGATTATTATCTTTTTATTTATTTGTGAAAAAATAATTTCTTGGCAAAAAATTATTGCTGGCGCAATTACGTTTTTATTTATGTCAAAATATTTAACCCTCTATAGTCCACATATTATTCTCTTTGAGTTTGAAAAATATTTTTATATATAAAATATAAGTTAAATAAAATAATACAGAGAGCAGAATACACATGTACTTATGAATACACAAAAATTAGAAAAATATAACTTTTCATATTATATATATATATATATATATATATATATATATATATATATATATATATTTCTTTAAAAGATTATAATTATTTATCCAAAATGATATATTTCTCGAAAATATATGTTGCGTGCATTCGAGGATCCGAAAAATACGCTAAAAAATTCTAATACTGTGTTTAAATTATTCCTCAGCCATTACGATAATGAAAGTAGGAGATATTTTGTTTCCTTTGAAAGAGAGCAATCATTTCGGTACTTTGTTCTGTCAGTCACAAAGAGGTTTGTTTAATCGATACTGATATATGTGTCTATCGAAAGTTAGTTTTTCTTTCAATATATGCATTTCGCTTTTTTATCTAAATGTAATTTTTCGTTTCTGTATAGTTTAAAAATTACATCAAACACAAGCCGAATTGCAATTTTATCACATTTTTCAAAAACGTTTTTAAATCAATTTCATTTTAATCAAATATTTTATAATTTGATACATATATGTGCATGCTTTCTGTCAAATAACCGTCATAGTTGATAAAGTGCATTTATTATTATTATTTTTATAATTGTAAATATTATATCTACTATATCTTTGAAATGCGGTAAAAAAACTACTTTTAGTTCAATAATAATTACATTTCCTAATATTTTAAACTCAAATTCTCAACAGTTATTAAAAACATTAAGAATTTATCTTTTACACACATAACAGAGAAAAAAAATGAAAATGTCTTATATCTTAACTGCTAATACTGTCTAATAAAATAATAAATGTGAACAATTTTTTAAACGATTCTTCAGTTAGTTCATAGATAAAATTAATTCGCGCATACATAACTTTTTTACAAAAAAGTGAACACAAATTAAAAAAAATTAAATAAATATAAATACATATTTTAAGAAATAGAACAGATATATAAAATAGATTACATTTCGTGAACTTCTATGCAATTTAAAATTTGTTTTCGATCTCTAGAACATGAAAATACCTATACTGATATCTATGATCGTAAATATTTAAATAATTCCATTTATGTGTAAAAAATGCATACTTGTGGATGTATTACGATTATCGATTATATTGTTATATTATAAGTTGTATTGGTAATTATATATTTCTGTAGCGCTTTTCTAGTGGAGAGAGTATTTATTGACTATGCCAAATTTTTTCGATAAATTGATTATTAAAAGGAAAAACTATATTTGATACACGTAATTATTACAAATAAGGCAACGCTGCCATCTGCGAGTCTAATGGAAGAATTTCTATAAGCAACAGTTGGTAAAATGTCCAGAAAATATATAATATATATATTTATATTCAATAAAAAAATTAGTTTTATATTTATATAAATATGTATAAATAATCGTAATAACGATAAATAAATTATCTTAAAAATTTAATGACACATCTATAATATATATAAAAGAAATATAAAATATTTAGATTTTCTAAGAATATCAAAATACCAAATTAATTTTATTTTTTTTGTAGAATTATATTTTTCGTAATAATATACATATATTTATATACATATATATGCAGACTATCTCTTTTCCTTTTTTGTTTATTCATAAATACATTTTTATCTATTGTTTTGAGATTATTATTGTTATTTTTGCGTTATTATTACTAATAAACAATAATATAATACATTTTCATCAAGAAATATCTCTGCTATCCTTTTGGCTGTACAAAGAAATGTATATTCTAAACTTAATGATATATATTTTGTATCATATGATTTATATCTTTATTTTCTAGTAAAATTAATATTATTTTAGAACACATTATACATTTAAACGGAAAAATTATCTCTGATTATAAAAAATGCTTTGATAATTTAATATAATGTTTCATATATAAATATAAACAATAAATTATGTTCAAGGCACAGTCGCATCAAATTTTGAATTGATATTACACGCCATAAACAAAAACAATTCTTAAATTAATGACTTAATAAATTAGTATTTATCAAAGAATAAAAACAATCAGAGACATTATCATATTCGTTGTTTGAAAATAATTTATGTAGTCATACAGTCGCAAACTCTGCCTGTCTTTGCGAAGGATTATGGTACAAGCCAGCCATTGCTTCCTGCATTGCTCGTAGGCATGCAACATGTGCCTTAAACCCACCTGCTCTGTCAACCTCACATTCACTACGTACATGTGAAACATATCCACGAGCTTGGATTTCTCGCCAGCCCGGTGGTGATGGGCCTTCTATTTGTTGTCGAATAGGTGTATAAGAATAGAGAGGACCCTCTTCTATTTTTGGCACTGATAAATAGTTTTGATTTCCTTGGTTACTAAATTTAATTCCTGTACTAAACTGAGTAGCTTTAACAGAAGGTTTTATCTCCTTCTTTTTTTGTACTGCAAGGAAAGTTTCAATGATATTGTTTGCATCTGCATCAGATAATGTTAATTCGTCTATCAGAGCTTGTTTATCGCGAATTTTCTTCTTTTTTATTTCTATTTCTTCTTTCACAAGTTCTTTCTTCCTTTCCTCCTCTTTTTGCTTTTCTAACTCTATCATCTCCTCTAATTCATATTCGCTTCTGTTAAGTTTGGACTTACTTCTTGCTATTTGCTCTTTGTTATCTTTTTTATATTGCTCTATCTTTTTATTTGTTTCAACTACATCAATATTGTTTGCCAAATTATATATTATAGTTTCAATTTCCTCCAAGTAATCATTATACTCCCTTAACGTAGAAAAATCTTCTTCTTTTTTATTAAAATCTCGCAGGATACGCTTCCTTATATTCACTTCCTTTTCGACCATTGTATCTTCAAACATTTGAACTCGGAAATTTGTTCTTCTCAGTGGAATTTTGCATTCTGGACAAGCTCCGGAACCTAAATAATTTAATAAATATTATTGAAATATGATACAATATTTACATTGGAATAACAAAAATTATAAGAATAGTAGATCAAAACCTTTTAAAAAGAGTAAATCCACGCAGCTTTCACATAATGAATGACCACAAACATTCACCATCATTTTCAATGATGGATTTCGATATTTCGTGGTTTTGCATCTTGGACATGCTTGATCATCCATCTTCGAAAAAACGAAAAAATCAAATAAAATCGTTTAGCAAAATATTTTTTTTCAATTTTTCTCTGATTCAAAATATATCTCATTTGATCTTAACTTACGTTGATGATGATTGATGTTATCTCTATTCGAAGATATAAGATAAGGTAACTAATTGAATCTGTCACTTCACAAACTAACTAATATTGTGTTCTAACATCATAATTAGGCGTTACATACAGAGAGAGAATTACACATAATCCTAGTTATACATAACCTATGAGATCCAGCTGCTTATTGACCTGATCAATAGTGAATTGGCTTCAGTGAATAGTCAATCTCGAATACTATCGAATCACCTATCGATAATGTATCGATGACATTATTCGAGTGATATGCCTTCAGTTTGAACAAGCGAGACAAGAGAATAGAGATTCAATTTCATTCTTAAATTGTATTTTCTTCTGTGTTTGTTTGCTTTTGTTTGCTTACGCATTCCTTGCTTTTCAACAATGGTAGGTAAGACGTAGATATTAACTTAATAAATAAATGCGTAAATTCAATGAACAATATATACGTGTATATATAATTATTTGTCAGCAAAAAATACATGTTATCGATTTTATCTAATCAAACTCGTTATAAATAAAATTTATATATTAAAGAAAAAATTTGACGCTAATAATGACGATAACAATCTTAGTTTTTTGTATATTTTTTTGTTGGAAATATATATATAATTTGTGTAATATATATGTAACTTTCACCGATAGTTTATCGTTAATCGAAACAAAACTTAATATAGTTAATTTGTTATTCTCTATTTGTGTGTTATATTCAATCTGGAAATGTCCAGCCTCTGTATAAATCTACAATCTATTAGAAAAATTTTCGTTATGTAAAAACTTGAAATTTGTAAAAAGAGCTTATTTTTAAAATCGATTTTGATAGGATTTTATCAGTAGAATAATGTATCAATAAAATATGTAAGTAGATAAACAAAGAAATTAAAATAATAGGCATATTTTTTAAATGAATTTATTGCGCGCATTTCACTTTTTTAATATAAAAAAAAATTATACGTTTATTTTAGAATAAAAATTATGGAGCTGCAACTAATCAATTCTTTTGTTCTCTGTTTTACATTCCGCTCTCCAATTCTTAAATACCGTTGCTTTATGCTGTTATGAAAAATGCATATGATGAGGTAGCACTAAATGTATTATTAATCAATCAATCACAGTTTTATGAAGCGAATTCAACAGGATCGTAATTACGCTTTTTTTACAATTCCATAAACTTCTAGTGCAATTAAATTTATCAATTTTTTCACTGTTTATTAACTTTTTTATTGAACTTGTGTTAAAAATGTATAACCGTGATAAATTTTTTAAATTTATTAATTTGATATATTATTATTTATTATTTATTTATTATTGTTAATTTGCAAGTTTTACAAATTATTAATATTTCTGTAGAAATCGGGAAAATCATTAATGTAATATAAATGTAATCAGTTGTCGACGAGAAAAAGATTAAGCAGAAGGTCAATTACATATTGATCAAGGCGGAACATTATTGCGATGCGATTGGCGTAAAAGAAATGAGTTTCAAGCAAGCACGAGAATTTATAGCAAAAGTATGAGGCAATCGAAGAAAGAAAAAAGCAAAAACAACAAATGTGACCAGGTAATGCATCGGAACTCGTTTGACGTTGCAAAGCCTTTAAGTACCTTCAATCATTCGTTTTTATTTATTTGTGCTTTAAGGAAGCTGTAAGGAAATGTGAATATCAGATATTTTTATTTTTTTATTTTTTTATTTTGATGTGTCGATATCACGTAAATAGCAAATTATCGACATACTTGTAACATTTCATATAAAATGGAAAAAATATAAATATGATTATATGATAGTATATTAACTGTAGACATATGGTAATAATTATTATTGTCTTTTTAATATTGAAGAAATATTTACAGATTTTTAATAAATTACAACAGACGTTTAACTTTTTTGCTCTCTATATTAGAGAGCAAAAATTTTTACGAGTTACCGCAGTTATAATAAAACAAATTTAAAAGTAATTTACACAATAAAAATATAAAAAGGAAAATAGAGAAAAAAGCATTGTATTAGAATTTAAAAGTACGATAAAAATTTTCACACACATACAGACACAAAACACTATATTTTCTAAAAGTATAAAAACACTCCTGTGACGATAAATATAAAAAGCTGTAAAAAATTTTATCGGTGCAGCGCATAATATTTATATTGTCCAAGTTTTCGCTTGTTCAGTCGTTTACTTTTCCGCTATTTACGTAATAAAAGACATTTTTGATAACAAATAGCGAAATGTACGCAAATACATGCAATTTTTATAACTGTTAAAAAATTTCAATTACGACGAAAAAACAACATCTTCAATCCGGCAAGAAGTAGTATGGGCGGGAAAAAACAGAGATGAATCTTATATAGAATCCACTGCCAAGTTTAATCGACGCCGTGGTATCTCGGGACGGTATTCGATTCCCGGATTCCTGGCTATAGGGATGCTGTGCGCGGAGGGAAAGAGCGAGCGAGAGAAAGAGAGAGAGATTGAGTGAAAAGGAGGGAGCGGAAGAGGGAGCGTGCGCAACGACGACGATAAAACGGAGAGGAATACACGCTTGCGCTAGGAATATCACCCTCATCTCCTCGCACATTGCACCCTCGTGAGGGGACGAGAGAGCGGGGCGTGTGCGAGGATAGATGGCAGGGCGTCTCTCCCGGGCAGCGCAGGGCCGCGCAAAGCCGCGTTGCATGCACTCTTCTTAGTTCTGTTCAGTTTCGCTCGGATATCCGTGCAACGAGTGACCTTCGTGTGCTGATCGGGACCGTCAGCGTATCTGTCAATAGTTGTCCGAGATCATTCCCTTATCGCGAGAATCGGCCGCGTGTCGAGACCGGCGTTCGCACGATCGGCGTCGCGACGCGCCGGAGACACGCCTGTCGTCACGATGGGGAAAAAAAAGGATGCGTGGTTCATTTACGACACGTTCGTATTTTTTCAGCGGGATTGATTGACTCTCATCATCCTAATGTCGAGTCTCGATGTTCTTCCATCGTAAAGTTGCAGGAGAATTAAATAGAACGTGTAAGAGACAGTGAATTTTAAGATTCGAGTTTTGTATTTATCGCGAGAGAGAGAGAGAGAGAGAGAGATTCGAAGATATGTTGATTTCGTATTTTGATTGACGCGACGAGCGCGACGATCAAACGGCCGATTTCATCGAGAATGCGGTAAGACGAGGGTCGCAAAGGGACGAGGGAGAGACAAAGATCCGGAAGGATGCACGTATATCACGCCCCGCCGGTGCTTTTCAATTACACGAATCTAGATCGCGAGGCTGTTAGCAAATTAAGCGGGCTTGAGAGCGGACTATGCGGGTTGAGCGCGATATAGAAAGAGGAGAGAACAACGACCGGCAGCACGGCCGTCGCGATGAGCAATCGTCTTGCTATAAATTCGCATTTACAAAGTAGAGACATAACGGTGCCATGGAGCGTAGAGGCAAGAAAGACCGGAAACCGTCGATTTATTCGATAAGCTCGTCTTGATTTCGTTTTCCGGCAATTTCGTTGTGCGAAAGTACGCGGAATTACGCGCGCGGGCAATTTTTTCTTACGGCCTGCAGAAATCATTCATCCTTCGCTCGAGGATCGAGCGCAACAGCACACGAAGAAGAAATCGATCAGCACGAAATGACTATGAGAGATAAAAAATGAGGTGCCTAATCTTAACCCTCGGTCTGCTGGTTTCGGGTGAGTCAAATAGTTCCACACTAACAAACAGGCGCCAAATCTGTCCCTAACGCACAATTGTAGCAAAAGAAACGGTGTTAGAAAAATATGTTAGATCATAAATATCAAGCTGCTTTTCAAACTACAGGATAAACGTACTCGTAAATGTTAGATGTTTCAATTTTATATTTGATTATCAGATAAAAATTTTATCCCACAGTTACGCTTCAAATATCAATCAATTATATTGATACAATATTCGCATATATATTTTGGTCTAAAAATTCTCTCGGGTTTTATGTAGATTAGTTTTACATTTTTTTTTCACATGTGGTTTCATAGAATAATATTACAGAGAGTGAACATCAAAGAATTATAAATTTAAAATTCGGGTACCATCAATTTTATTTATACGAAAAATCAGAAGAAAAATATCAAATCTGACAAAATTATTGGAAAACGATTAGTAACTCATTTAAATAATTATTTACAATGACGTGATAAGAAAAAGTTTATAATATAACATAAATATCTACGTACTTTTAAAAAATATGTGTATTATTTTGCATACAATCGTAGAAATAAATATTGATATTCATTCACCTTAATAAGTGGTAAACAGTTCTTGATTGTTGCATCGTCGTACTTGTTTCGAGAAAAGTTTCTGATTCGATTAAAATACGGAATACCGATGGTAAAATTAGTTTTACGATTCCAACAAACGAATGTACAAACGTAAACTGCTTTTCTTTTCAAAGCAGGTTAATGACTTTACGCGAAGCACGTTCAAGATAGAGCGGCGCGTAAACTGCATTTTTATGTCGCGATACGCATTGAATATTTGCCCTTTTCGAGAAATCACGCGGATTAATATTCTATATCTGACGGAGTGGGGGAATGTACTGACATTATATTATAGTGGATTTAGTTAGCTTCCGAACTTAGCCTTAACTTTGTAATAACTTAGTCTTAACATTAGCTTTGTTCGAAATACGAGTTTATACAGCAATTAACCCGAAACTCCATGTATATCTATAATGTAAAGAGACAGGGTCTAATATTGCGCATAATAGCACAAAGCATGAAAAAAAAAAAAAACAGTTTAAAATGTAAGCACATAAACTTTAACTTACTTTTTCAATACAAGAATATTCTTTAATGCATTTGTATTTATTTTTACATATAATAAATAATTGTATGTAAAATACTATGACAGGTAATTAATATTTATACCTTCCTCTTTGCCAAAGAGAAAGAGAGAGGGAAATAGGAAGATATAAATGTTATAATATAATTTTAATAGTAATATCATCTTTCTGTGTTGCAAGAAATAAATTAGATAAAGATATTCAGATACAAAAAAAATTATGTATAAATAACAAGTTTTAATTATTATGTAATCATCTCTTTCTCTCTCTCTCTTTATTTGTCTCTCTTTCAAATAGTACGCGTATGTACACAAATGCAGAACAATATACAGCTCTTTCGTAATATATTATTCTGCATTTCATACATATTTGATGAAATAATCACATTTTAATTAAAAATTGTTACTTATATACATATTTTTTTTATATCTGAATATTCTTATTTAATTTATACTTCTTGCAAGAACAGAAAGATTATATTGCTAAAATTATATTGTTTTAAACGCCATATAATTTCAATTATTTTCACTTCAACGACTTCAATGATTTTTGCCTTAACTTGACCTTGCTGTTCAACAGTAAGCGTAAAACTTTATATTGAATTTTTACACTTTGAATACAAATTTCATCGACTTGCAAAGGCTAATTTGATGAATACGCATCTTCTAGCTAAATTGATATTTTTCATATGCTCAGAATCGTGTCATTGTTTCAAAGTGAAGATAAAATTGAAAGATGGATTTATTTTGTTTCCAAATTATTTTCAGGATTAAAGCTAATGTTCCTTGAGATGATGCGCGCGCTCTTACAACAAGTTTAACATTAATAGTTTTAGTCTTAGCATAAAATTAAATTAAGATCAAGTTTAAGACTACAAAACTGACTGCATCTCTACTTAATTGCAAAATGAATCAAATTTATATGTGAATAAGAAACGCGCGAAGAAAATTAAATCCACTGTGCATATACTGACTGTGAGAGTAACTGTAAAGCACGAAGAAAACATAGCAGGAAAAGGATGGAAATACTGATATGTATTTTAACGTGGGTTATGCGGGACAGCGCAAATCCCACGGAAGCGCGGTGAGGTAAATATTTACTCGCACAACTACCTGCATCCCTTTAAGGTTACCCTTTTGGAGTCGCATTCATTTTTAACGCACGCTTCTCTGACGACGTTTTTATCGGATTGGGAAAGCTCTATGGCCGATATCGCGAACAGAATTTTCCTTTCGGAAAAAAAGGGCGTGCATATATTCTGCATCCCATGCATCTCGTTTGTTACGTATAAGAAGCTCTTTCACGTTATTACACATTTTCGCTATTAATGTTATGAAGGGTATACTCAACGTCAAGTCGGCACTTATATAGAAATGTCTACATATATATACGGAATATATATACGCTCAACTAAAGTTACAAACTTTCCTGTGAACGATGGACGATTCACAATGTTAGAGAAGTTGATAAACGAATAATGGAGAGTTCACACGCTGCCAATTTATGATTTTGCTATTTCACAGCTATTTACAGATATAAGCATGTTATGCTACTTGGTATATTGAATCGGAATACACAATCGTGTTTACAGTCAAATGTTAAACATTCGATATTCCGTGCGAAGCGCGAGAGCTCTTCCAGAAGCATAAAACACATAAATATGCGTTTATTAATATTTAAAATACACATTGCTTTTATAAACTTTTAAATTTTTTAAAAGTGTAAAAGAGAGAAATTTAAAAAGAAACTTTTAAAGAGAGAAAAGTAAAAGAAACTTTTAAATATAAAACATGTGGTAGAGGAAATATCTTATTTGATAAAAGACTAAAGCTACTAGAAGTTCAAATGCAAAATAAATCAGAAGGAAAAATGAGAGATAAAAGCAACATGATTATAAGATATCATAAAGAAATAAAGAATTCCTGAGTTGTATAATAAATGATTTGGTACAAACTAAGCTTTAAACACGTAAATGAGTAATAAAATATTATTTATCATTCATTCAACGCAAGTAAATTTTAATTTAAAAAGAATTTTAATTTCAGGTGTTCTTATAAAAAATATTAAATATTAATACTTTGAATAATAATACTTTATAGCAAAGAAATATGATATTTTGAGATTTTTAGAAAGGAAAAATTGATTCCAAATTTTACAAGAAATAATTCTGTGCATTTCTATTTATATCTGTCAATGTTAGGGAAGACTCTATAAAATCAAGCAAAAATAAAAATGAGTGTCTGATTCAATTGCATCATTTTCCAATAATATTGCTCGTCAGAAGTAGATATTTTTGCACGTTTTCCATCTCCAATAGTTGTTCTTTTTTTTTTTAGCAAGCAAGACGTTCCTTTTTTCAAGCAAAATATCTTCATTTTTTAACTGCCATCATTTTGCAGATTCTAATAGCCTTCCCTTAGTTATAAGAAAAGAAGCGTTTTTACAAAAAGTTATATTCTGATAATGGTGCTAAAAAATTGCAGAGACGATTATCGATAAAAAAATGTAGATTTTATTTTATGGTCTTGTCTTATCTTAAAACACTTCCTAAGTAATTGAGGAATCTTAAAGGTTAATTACATTCTGCGGCGATTTAAGTTCGTCGTAACTAATAAAATATTTATGAAAGATTATTCAATTACGTGTATGCGCGAAACTGTTGCATAAAATATACGAATAATTTGTTCATGTATGGGCACAAAACGTTTAATTTTATGTTATTGTGCAACAGGGAGTGAGCAATAAGAATTAAAGGACATCGTTAACCCGAGAATAATACGGCTTTTTATGACGTAAATTACCGCATGGGATATATTATGTACCGCATTAATAAATCGTTTTTGTTTACTACACTACTACATATAAAGTCCCAAGCAACACAAGAGTTAAAAAATATTCAAAAAAATATAAAGAATTCTTAAAAATTGATATTTCTTTTAAAAATTTATTTAGATGATTATTTTTCCTTTGACCGTATTAAGAAGATATAAAAATCCAATACTTCGATTTGAAAGTAATTCGTTTAATTAACTGGAAAGTAACTTTCAATGCATTCGAGGAAGAATAGAATGACAATAATATATTTCTTTGAACGGTATAAATTACATTTTGCTCTTAAAAGATGCATTTAGCCTCGCTAAGATATAGTATTGTGTTTGCTTAAAGTGCAAGGACCTACCCGTTGCACGGCCGATCATAGGATACACGAGGATCGCGCATCGGAGCCGCTCGATCGAGGGCCATATTTTGATGTCTCTGTCTCTCGCAACGTGACAGCCCTCGTCGGCCAAACGGCAACGCTGAACTGTCGAGTACGAAATTTAGGTGACCGAACGGTACGTAAAATGTCTTCTTTATTTTATAAAAAATAATTTCTATTTCTGTAAAAGAAAGAGAGAGAGAGAGAGAAAATAATCCAATAATGTGTACATTTATATATATGTAATGTTATATATATGTCATGTTTCTATCTCAATATGAAGTACGTTGTGCACTGTGATAATTGAGAGAAAATTTATTTAAATTTGAATACAGCTCGTTTATCTCTACATTAATACTATTATCACTATTATCCTTTTTAGGATAAAATCAGGAAAAAGATTAGAAGAATAGAGATGAGAACAGTAACATAACTATATCCGATAATATTATAATAACGATTCATTCAAATATCATTTTAATGTATTCATTTATATCCCGTTTCGTATATTTCTCTCTCTCTCAATGTAGTTTTATATTCTAATAATATTATATCTCTCGCACGCGTTATACTAAAACTAATAAAGATTTATATTATGCGATTTTAGTAATATTATAAGTTTTACGCGCACATAAGTATCGATAAAGAAAGTTTTCTCTCTTTTCGTTTTCTAAAGTTTATTTTAACTTTTTTAAGAATTTGTGTAAGAGAGAGAGAGCGTGATGAAGTTTTACGAGATATTTCTTCAGCACACTCAAATCCTTGCAATATCGAAGAAATGTTCAATTTTAGTCCCATAATATGCATTGCCGTTTGTGAGTACCACTTTCATCTTTGGTATATCGAAATTGACTGTCGGTGCTAAAAATATTTCTTAACAGTAATATTTGTGAAGTAAGCCAGCAACTTTTGCCAAAAATAAATTGATTCAAAGCACACATAGTTCAGCTTTAGACATTAAAAATCTATTTAAGTTGCGTTCGGAAACATTACCCGTGTGCACACGAGCGTCATTCTATCTTTTTTTAACTTTTAGTAAACAACAAAGATAGAACTTTTTTTTTACGTATACGTGTTGTGTAACTTATGCAGATTGGATAAATGTAAAAAAATATATAACGAAAAGATATCGAAAGAGATAAATATGAAAGTACTATTTGTATCATAATATCATTATTTATAGAAGTTTATGAATAGATTATAAAGAGGAAAGGCTGAAGAAAATGACTGTCGATGTCGTGAAACTTATACTAGCTATGAAACTCGATTAGTTTCAAACTTGACACGCAGTTTTATATCCTTGTTTTATATCCTTGGTGTTTGTTTTTTGTGTGTATCATCACATATATAATAAAGTTAACTCATCATGAGACACTTATATGAAGAAGTGGAACATCGCAGACGAGAATAGTCAAGAGAGTTGGATAAAAGTGTGTTGTATATCTCTTTTTCAGTTTTTTTTAAGTCCAACTTATGCACCAGTACGCTTGAGAGAAATTTTAGCAAAAAAGCACACTCTTTCGCATCTTTGGCGTCTGAGTTTTTGCTCGCACTGCTCGTCCCTATTTCGTTAGCACCGTTTTTTATATTTCACCGGCACAATCTGTCTCTTTGCTGCGTCCATGCGTAGGTAGTTGAATTACGTTTTACACAGAGCAATGTAAATTTTGCACGTCCCAGCTTTATATATACTAGCGTTAATTTTTAGGGAAAACTTATTATCTTGAATGACAAATTAACGAAAATCATTACTGAAATTCTGATATTTAATATCATTTATGAGAAAGGAAAATATATTTTAATTTTCAATGGTATAATCTGCAGCTCTACGTAGATAGTTAAAATATCTTTTTTTTTTTATGAAACATTATGCATTTTCGTCGTTTTATTATATATAAGATTGTACATTAATTCTAAAATTGATTATCTCAAATTAACGCGGAATTAACGCAATGTAAAAAAAATTTTATGTCTGAAAATATTTGGAAATTATTGAAAAAAGAAACATCTTCTTTATTCTCATTGGATACATTTCAATATTTGATAATTATTTATTGAAATTTAATTAAATCATATTTTGTTAAGAATGAATATTATCATGTAAAACTAACTTTTCATGCATATGATTTTAATGTGTGCTCCTTATTATTATATGTCATTATACATTAATCAGAAAAGTACATTCGATACATTGCTTTCGAAGAATTGTGCACTTATATACATTGAATGTACATATTGACAATTTCAAAATGGATTTCTGAAAGCTTAAGATTATTTGCTTGTCTGACTTTTCACGGATGGTAGTAAATTGCATGCCATAATCACGAGGAGAAAAAGGAAAGAAGAAGCACGAAGAGAGTTCTGATGTTATGACGGCTAGCAAAAGTATTCGAAAATGTAGAAATTTGACGTAGGTTGATAAATCGATCTTTTCACTTTAGTAAGTGTATCCCGCTTGGGAATCACGTATATATACAAATATTCCTTCGTAGTTCACGTTGGAAGTGCACCTGTAGGATGTAGGAAAATATAGGTCGATATGTACCGAGCAAATCTTCATGAGTACTGAAATGAAATGAACAAAGAGCGCTATAAATTATTTTAATCACAATCAATATAATTTAAATTGCAATGATTGATGATATGATATGATTGATAATTGTTTCATACCTAGTATATCCAAAAGTATAAATTGATTTTGAACATTCCCTTTTTTCGTTTTTAAAATTATAGCTCTCTCTCTCTCTCTCTCTCTATATATATATATATATATATATATATATATATATATATATATATATTTTATATATTGCCTTTTTCCAGCTTAAGGAAAAATATTTAAAACAAGTTTTAAACGTTATTTTATAAAAAATAAATAAACATTATAAATTAATGACTTAGTATTATTATACATAATTTTTACTAACTTTTCTAGCTAATTGTATTTCTTAATTGAAACCTTATTATTATACTAATTGTATATTTAAATCATATTATAACGTTTAATTATGTTTTTAAACGCGTTACTTTTTAATAAGTATCAAAATACAGTTATTGAATCTCGAAAATTATTTTTATGATTAACTTTGTGCGTATTTCTTTTTTGCGAGTTAGTAGCGAAAATACGATTTGTGCGTCTGTTATTTTTTTAAGCTAAAATCGAATATGCGCTTTTCATTAACGTTGGATCAAACGTAACTGCGCGTCATAGGAACAAAAGCCGCATCACGGTTCTTGTGCCTGCACCTTTGCCCCCTTTCATCTCAACTTTAGTATGCCAGGCACGCGTGCAAAACTCAATGAAGCCGTTTTTATGGGAGAATACGCATTTTCATTCTACGTGTTCGGTATTTCAATATCGACCGCGTTCTCGCTAATATAATACGTTCGAACGCACACTGCGTTTATGTAAATCAATCATGTGTATCTTTCTCTCTATGCGGTGAAGAGCACGATCCATCGAATGTTATCGGCAAAATATGAAATTTATGTTGAAATCAGAGACATTGTAATCGGTATAAATTTTTCGGTGAATTTGATTCTTTATGTGTTATAAAGAAAAATGAATCTTTTGCTCGTTTCATTGTCAGAGGATCATTTTTTATATGTCCGTATTGAAATTCAGATCCATTTACATGATCCGAATTGCAATCCCTTAATCGATTGAATTGTGGGTATTCTGGAAGTATTCTGGGTCATTCTGGAAGTTCAGCTGTGCGAATTACAGACAAGCAAGACATGAACATCTGACGAAAAGGATGCGAGGGGTGTTCTTTTTTTTTCCAGGTGTCATGGGTGAGACACAGGGATATCCATCTTCTCACCGTGGGCACCGAGACATATACATCGGACCAGAGATTCGTCACGTTACATTTTCCGCGCACGGAGGACTGGACGCTACAAGTAAAATACCCTCAACGACGAGATTCTGGCACATACGAGTGTCAAGTATCCACTACGCCGCCCATAGGTCATTCTATGCTCCTTTCTGTCGTCGGTGAGTTCTACCTCTCTCTCTCTCTCTCTCGCCCTCCCTTGTTTCTCTTTTCATCTCGTTTTTCACCGCACGAGACCGTCGTGCTGATTTCACCGCGACGCGGAAATTCATACACTATATATATTTGCTTGTTGGAAGCTTAATGTGCACCGCACGTGCATCGTGATACTCAGGGAATTTGCTGCACCACGGCGGTTGATTCATTGTATGACTTAATCATTCTCGGGAAGTGTTTCTCAATGGGACACACACACACATACACTGCGACTGCTAGATATTTTATTACTATCTTGTCTTCACGATCTGCTTCATATCGCGTCGACGAATTCAATCGGAAGAATTAAATTATCGCGAGGATATACAGTTTATGAAATCGACTTCTTCCTTTCCGTAGGATTTTTATGAAACTTGTTGAAGTTCGTACGAAGCTCGTCAGACAGATTGCACAGTTTCCGGGAACTTCGCGAATTACAAATTTCTACCATTATGCATGCTCGCTTGTTCGGATAGTAACTTTAATCAGCTTCTATAATTTTGAACTTAGTATTAACTTAATTTATTAACCATTTAACGTCAATTTTCCTTAAAATTTAAATTTATATAGAAATTAATCTAATATTCAATATCATGTAAAAATTGACTATCAAAAATATTTTGCGATAAATCTTCTTTTAACATTCTGATAATAGCAATTATTATGCACTATTATACAGAGAGATAGAAAGAGAAAGAGAAAGTATAATTTTTTATTAGTAACACATTAATATTAATCTCTATCCGTATTATTATTATTATTATTATTATTATTAGGAACTGTTTATTATTAGAAACCTCTGGTATTATATGTTTGTTTGTTATTATATAATATTGATGTTTTTAATCATAATATCAACGAGTAATAAGCAAATAAATAACAGATAGTTTAAACATGACTGTAATTTATCTATTAGTCATAATTTATTAATTCATCTTAATCTTTATAAATTTTTATTTAAAAAAAAAATACTATTTTTTATCAAATTAGATATTGTAGTGAAATAATATAAAATTGCAAAATATAGTTGTAAAAAAATAGTAAAAGCTTAATTTAAAAAAAAGAAAAATTAATTAATACGCGGAGATATGTAAAATTCAATTTCATTATTTTTTTTATATCTATTTAACTTTTATTTGTTTTTATTAACTTATTATAGCAATGGCTTTTAATTTCATATTTGAATTGCAAAGAAAATAATTAGTCATGTAGGATGATAAATGTAATTGAAAAATATAATTTTTTTATGAATCCAGAATATCCACTTTTTTCATGGCTATCATGAAACCTATGTATGCGTCGAATAAATTACAACGTCTATATCAATATTGTAAAATTTAAAAATTAAAAATTTGAAATGTCTATTAAAATTACTAAGAGAAATTGGCAGATCTCTTTTATTAATTAATATTAAAATTGAAAAAAGACCATGAAATTGATATCTCTTGCAATCATATGAATGTTTTTATAGCATGTATAAAGATGATATTCTTTAATTCTATGATAATCTAAATTAAGAGAGATATTAACAGGTTTAAGCAAAAAAAATTTGAAAAACTGATCAAATTCCGCCGTATTTCGCAGCAATTTAAAAGGAAAACTGCATCTATTGATGTAATATAATATTCTACAATTTAACACAATTCTTGCAAGAAATATCTAATTACATTATTTCTTCTTGCAGATAATGATTTTGAAATAATAATTTTTTGTTATATATATATATATTTCTATCCTCATCCACAGAGCCTGTGACGATGATTATTGGAGAACCAGAAATGTATATAAATAAGGATAGCACTATGAATTTGACCTGCGTTGTACGACATAGTCCTGAACCACCATTTACCATTAAATGGACGCACAATAATGAGGTATGTTGCCATTAAATGCAATTTGTTTGACTAAATTGAAAGTGGTGAAATAGGACACCGACAAATTGATTTTCAATCATTATTTCTAAGGTGTCGTATAAAAGACGTCAATTCTTAAATTCACGTCTTTCCATTTCACCGCGATTTCTTATCATCTCTTATTCGAATCGCGCTCACTCTATCCGTTCGGTGTGTGACGCGTTTTAAACAAGTTTTCAAGTTTAAGATTCCGAGTTTGCAGGAGAGAAAACTTTTAATTTTAATATTACCTGTCTAGAGAGCGTTTCTCCATGTTCAATTTTTAAATGTACGAACATCGCGGTAACTCCATCTCATTTCTCAACTTCAAAATCTATCTCTTATCCTTGTCTTTCTCCTTTGCCGCAAAAGTTTCTCCAGTGTGTGCTTCACTAACCCTGGTCGCATTATACAACACCTATTTCTCCGACCGTGTCTGTCTTTGTATCTTGTGGGCTTCTATTTAGGTCTTATATTTCTACTTTTGAGCTCCACCGACAGTTCATCGCATTAACTCTCTCGTCGTTTTCGCAGTGTCTTTCATTTCTTCCCGAATATTACGCATTCGTTTCTTTTTATTCTACATTTTTAATGTTTTACTATCATTTTATCTCGATGCTTACTCAATTTAACATTATAAAGTTACGTGATAAATATATATTTAGAAAAATCTAATTTAATTCATAGCTTGTTGAGCCAAATCTTTTATTTTGCTTTTGATATATTATTTTTTTAATGTACCTTTTTTTATTGTTATTTATCATCTATTATTATGTATAATGCAAGAGTGATTCATTCAAATTTTACTATTTTCTATTTTCTACTTATTTTAATTAATCATTTTTTCTCCTTTTCTCTTTTTCCTGCCATTTCTTTTGCTTCTTTTGCTTTGAGTAAATTCATTTTCTTTTTTTTTTATTTATTCTCGTTTCTCTTTCTCTCATTCGAAGACTTTTGCAATCCGATTATCGCAATCCTTACCTGCGGGTCCAAATCTTGCTCATTCGTCTGTCACGTTATTTCTTACTCTATTTTCCTAAGAATTTGACTTTCTTTCTCCAAACCCCTATCTATTTTGTAGCGCTCGATCCTGTAAGCTATCGTGTCACGTACGCAGAGATTTTCTTTCGCGTACTTGCTCCGTCTCATCATTTACTTTTTATCCCGTTCCGATGCTATTGCATCTTGTACTAGCCAATCCTATCTTGATCTCACGCGTTCGCTCGAACTCGGAATGAAAAATTTGACGCGTAGTATTTCTGCTAGCCCCATATTTTCCGTCTATCTTGTCGCACGCATTCCTTCCATCCCTATGACCCAGTTAATCCCGTCATTTGTAGGGAGAATTATGCCTGTTGAGATATGCAGCATATGTAGCATAAATAATCGGTAACGCGCAATCACGTTACTGTCTTGTTGGTGTAATTGATTTCGCACAAACATCAATCTCTGTTAACTTTTCCCATTACGCCTAATTGCATGAATTTATCATTATCATACATCATAATTATAAATTAAATTAAAATATAAAAATTAAAAGTACTCACACGCGCAAAGACGAATATTCACCTAACCAGCGACGAATAAAATTATCGCTGGCGAAAAACCAAACAACAGTGGTATTCGAGCGAATTTCCACTTGCAGCCCTTCTACCGACCTGAGCAATCAGTATTATCCCATGGTGTAATCCGCTTTATATATCCTCATTAAAAAGGCTTACATAAGATCGACCTAATTCAAGGAGGCTATATATACAGCGCAGAAAAAAGAAACTTTACTTCGGATTATTCTTTGACTTCTGAATATCTTCAGACAAACATTTTAACTCGAAAGAATCATATTGAAATTTATTGGACTTTAAAAATCCTGGTAAAGTTATGATCTCCGTCCGGTATGACCTCTCTGAAATAATCTTTCTCGAATAAAATAAAACGCAGACTGTGTAATTCGGAAATACAACTCGGAAACAAACAATGTTGGATTGAACTAATCCTTGCAACATTTTTCACATATATATCAAAAAGTATTTTTATATTAATTGAAATTAACGATTGTTTCTGTCATAAGATAGAGATGGTATGATATTCACAGTGAATCTCGCAATGATATTTTTGCGATATAGTATTCTCTCGAAATATATAGTATATATAGTATACAGAAAGTACAGATATTTGTGCGGAGTGTTGTGAATCTGATATTTTGAATTTTCCAAAATTTCAGAATTTTTGACATTTTGCGGTCCGCTGACAGCACTCTGCTCGGCATTGTTACATTGGAATTTACTGGTGGCATGCTGTAGTAATGACATGTAGACATTGATACGCGCTAGATCGGTACTTACGCGAAAAGAGAATATATTCTATTAACATTATCCATTAAAAGAGCTAAAAAATTTTTTCTATATTATATTATTAAAATTAAATTTTTAATTAAACCAAAGTTTAATAAGAATTAAATGTAATTGTCTCTTATTTTTTTAATATTGTTTAAATAATTGGCACATAATCGAGCATGCGGAAAAATAAATTTATTCATTGACATTTCGGCTCACGAACCTATGGTCATCCTTAGAAAATGAATAAAGAACCGCAATTTATTGCAATTATCTTTTAATAAACATTAAATGTTTATGACGGAATATGGAATGTCAGTAAATCCCTTTAAAGGAACAGATTCATTCATTGACGTTTCGGTTCACAGACTTGTGGTTTTCCTCAGAAAATGAATAGAGAACCGCAACCGATTGCAATCACTCCTTAATAAACACTAAAGCTTTGTGGCATGGAATGTCAGTAAATTCCTTTTGAGATAGGTCAAAATAAAAAGCGCTATTGGAAAAAATATCAGTCTGATTAAAGAAGAAACGTAGAGACAAAACGTACACATAAATGTAACAATATCACATAAACAAATATATAAACAAATGACAAAAACGTGTATATACATCTATACATGTTCTCAATAATTTATTTAAAACTCAATGATTTATTTAATACTGTCTCTTTTTGTATAAATAATAGCTTATTGAAACTCAATTAAATGCAAAAAACCTATTTACAATTGAATTTTTGTTTTGATTGAAAAAATCTGAATGAATCATACCTGATTGTGTAACAGAAGAAAACGAATATAGAATATTTTGTTTTCAAATGACTAAAAGCGAATAAAATATTTGTCGTTTTTAGTCTGTGAAATAGAAAACGCACGCAGATTTTTTTAAATTTTTGCATGAAACACGCACATGCAAAATCATGTAAAATTTTTCATATCTCAGACCATTTTAGAGATATTTGCATGTCACATTTTTCGCACGAGTCCGAAATATATAAATCAATCCGATCTGTTATGTTACGATATTAAAGAAACACAAGCTGTTACCTATGGATGAAAGCTTTCGATAAATTAATGCACGATACGTAATTGCAATATGAAATATATAGATATATGAAATGTTGCGATAATAATTAAATATTCTGTTGCAAATTTGTAGCACAAAAAAGTAAAAAAATCTATTCTTGCCTTACTAAATAGATAACACGATGATAGACAACGAGATGAATAAAATATATTTGCTTAAATTGCAATAACGATTGCCAAAAACGTAACGAGAAAAATAAATAAAATGAAAATAAACAAAATTAATGGAGAAACATTAAATCAAAAGCAGGTACAAATCCAAAGGAATTATCAGATATTGAAATGAATGAAGCTAATATTCAATATAAACTGTATATATGTATAAAAAAAATGTATATACATATAAGAGAGATAGATAATTTAAAAAAAACATATTTAATTAAGTATAAAAAAGATAAAATATCCAGTTGCAGTTATATTTTGAGAATTATAATATCTTCTCGGAAGGTTTTAAACGTTATTTAAATCCATTTTGCAACAGTAACATGTAAATCGTTTATTTTGAAAGTGTTGTAAGTTCTGGTCTTTAAAACATTATGAGTCTCAGCAAAATAGACATAACTTGATACCTGCTATTATCGATTTTACCAAAGTTTCCGAGACTGAATTTCCACCAATTTACAAACCAGGAAATGCAATCGAGTCGGAATGAAGGAGAGTTTTTTACGCAGTTTTTAATTCGTAGAGAGAAAATATATCCGTAAAATATAAACGTAATAGCATATACGCGGTCATGCAAAAATATATTTAAATAAATAAATTCACATGACATTCGAAAAAATTTCTCTAATTATTATGATAGAGAATTATATTGCATTGTAATTGTATTATGATTATTGTTATACGATTTAGGATAATAATAAAATTTGTTAAAGATTGATTTCGCATCTATTATACATTCATATTAGAACGAGAAACATCCAAATACTTTATTATAATAATTTTTCCTCATAACCATTGTCAATCAATATCGCTACAGATTTTTTCAACTGAAAATTAATCAATCATTCAATTAACAGATTTCCTCGTCGGTTCGACGAACGCTATTATTTATAAGCATTGTAAGAAGAAATTTAATTAAAATAACATTTTTCCGGAATCTGCACATGACAGGCGATCAATTATGACAGTCCGAGAGGAGGGGTATCGGTTATCACGGAGAAGGGCGAAGTAACGACGTCGTACCTTTTAATTCAACGTGCTCAACCAGCGGATAGCGGACAATACACCTGCCATCCCAGTAACGCCAACACAAAGACAGTCTTAGTTCATGTACTTAATGGTATGTATACTTCTTAATCTTATAACGCACCTGCTATTACGTTGTTATAATGTATGTACAGCGGCTTAATATATCTAATGGTTTTTCTCTACTCGTTATTCAGCTTACTCGATTGTTCAATGTATTACGAAAAATAAATACTCCCTTACAAAACTGTTATTAAAAAAAGTGAAAAGAAAGAGATATTTATCTCTTCTGATTCTTACAGGGGAACATCCGGCTGCGATGCAACACGGCGGACAGTTAAGATTAGCCAATTTACCTTTTGTAATGATCTCGACCACGCTTTTGACCTTTTTGAATCATCCTTATTAGACGTAGAAGTGGACCATTATAAATGTTAGTTTGAGATATCCAAATTTATTTTTTGTTTGTTTTTTTATTATTCGATTTTCGTGAAAAGAAGCATGAATATCTATTAAACACTCTACAGAAAAAAAACTCGTATGAATAAAAGATCGATAAAATATACTGCAAGTTGAAAAGCCTTTTTACGATAAAACATGTGACTTATTACTTTTTTTTTACATTGGTTTTAATATATTGTATGTTTAAATATAAATATTTAAAATACTGCTATATCATTCTTTATCATTTACTGTTATCAAATTTAAAATTAAAAATTTTTAAATTGAAGTGTTTTTATAAATATATTTCTCAATAAAATGTTTTCGGTCCTTTTTATATTAAATATATTCTTTGCAGATTTATAAACTTGTATTATCTACGTCAATAAGAGCGTACCTCGCAAAAATTTATAGATGAATAGAATAGGTGAAAAAAGTTTTACCTTGAAATGGAAGACATCCATTAAAAGAAATATAAAAACAAAACGGAGATAACAAAATCGAAAAAAGACGGAACCACTTTGCAACAACGATGTAAAAACTACTAAAAACGAAACTACGAAACAGATTTTTGTTATTGCTAAAACACCGTTAAAATGTATGATCTGGATGTGATTGGATGAAGACAGGGTAACGAAAATCGGATATATTTGAAAATATAATAATTGTCGATTATTTAATTTGGAAGGTTCATATCCAAGCAGCAAGTAGTGTTAAATTTACTTTATCACAGTTTACAAGACAATACGTTGTGCTTGCCAAAAAAAACATACATGTTACTGTTTATAAACATATTAGATATTTTAACATAGAGATATGTTAAAATTTATCATTATGTTGCGAGAACGCGTACGAGAATATATATATATATATATATATATATATATATATATATATATATATATATGATACAATGTAAAGCTGCGCTAAAATAAAAACATACTAAATAACGCGTGACTGAGCATGTCATGAAATAATGGGGTCATTCACTTGAACGATACAAGTTTTTAAAAGACAATTATTTCTCAATTTCTGTTGTATTTCGTAACAAAATTATAAAAAAAATGCGTTTTGACCATCCAATATGAATATTATGATCATGTCAGAATTCTATTGATCTGACGACATATTTCTTCACTCTAATAATACTTTATTTTATATTAAACATTTATTTGACAGCAAGAATTTGCGTCGCTTCGAATGACTGTTGTAAAGGCAATTAATCCAAAGGCGATAAGTAACATAAAAGACCATAATATTATATAATTTTTTTAATTTATCATGATTATATATAATTATATATAACATTTGAAATTATCGAAGAATGTTTGGCCCTGTTTGCTGTACGATATCATATATTATACGGACATCGACATGTAATATATCTTCACACATTTTATGTAATAAGTTATGTATGAATATATAATATGTTATGTGTGCAAAACTAAACAAACTATAAAGTCTGGATAATCATGTAAAAAGAAATACAAATCCGCTTGGTTCTTACATAATGTTAGATTATATACCTTGAAAATTTTGTTTGTATAACGAGAAAAGGGAGACAGAGTTAAATAAACGGTTTGAGATTTACAGCAGCTTGTCCTCAGGATATGCCTGTATGTCGTTGCCGCCGTGCAAATTAAAATTAGAATGTCAGTATGTGTGTATCGTGCGTTTCGCTGCGAAATTTATATGAACAATTTGAGACAGTCATGTCTACTTCTTAATTTGAATCTAGATAATAGCTGATTGTTATTTCGTGCAAATAAATCTATTATGATTAAACCATACGTATCAATCGTGTGTCATTTAAAATTTAAAGTATATATTGTTTTCTTCTTTTTTCGTGTATATATGACATATTCAAGAATTGATAAAAGAGGTTGTTAATATTAAATCAAATCTGAAATAATTAACAGATAGAATGTTTTAATTAAGAATTACGGCGCCACAAAATTAAGTACTCGATCAAAATAATGTATTCAATGTTACACAGATAAACGTAAGCTTTTTCCCACAATGAAACTTTTCTGCTATATATGTAATTCAATATTCAAGTATTCCGATATTCATTTTTATTTCGTTTTGTATGTAACCGGAACAGAGAACGCGCGTTTTAATTGAAACATCCTGTAAATATTTTTGTGTAAAAAAAGAAACATCTTTTTTTAGCTGTATTGTATGACTTCATTCAATATGTTACTTATGCCCTTTAGTTTTTAGTACATGATTCATTGAGTTTAAACAAAAATTGAAATAATTTATGTTAAAACAAAAAAACCTTTCCTGTAAGGAGTACTGTTTGTAATTTATTCATAATCGATTCTTACATTAAACAAATGGAGCAATATATTCTGTCTGATATATATTGAGCATCGTTTTATAACAGCTCACACAGTTTGTAATGGATCCCTGTCCATTTCAGATAGACACACTTTGACAGATCCTTGTAAAGCACAATCTAATATCGAAGCAAATATCTTCAAAAAACCACGTTCCGAATCAGAGTGATTTGTTAATATAACATGGATCCCGCGATGTACGGCATCTAATATATCATGATGCAACATTTCACCCGTAAGATACAAGTCTGCAGATGCGTCTTTCAATATCGTGACGCCCGCTCCGGCACATAGTGCAACGCTGTTAATATAACCATCTAAAATCATAATAATCATATAAAACAGTGTGATTACATACTTTCATTTTTTTTCTTTTTTTTTGAATGATAATATTTTTATTAAAACTTACCTGCACCGTGTGCACGCGCTAATCTTACGTGCTTCAGATTTGTACGTTGCTTTACTAAATTCACCGCTTCGTCGATAGATATTCGGTTCTTCAAGGTGCATAGTCTTCCCATTCCATAATTCGTATTATTTGCATCCGGCTGAATCGGTATCCTGCTCTCAAGCTCTTAAAATGATATTTTTATAAGGGATAAAATATTAACATATTAATAAATGACTCAGATGCTGTAAAATTTTTTTTTTACCAAAAGCTTCCGCTAACCAGTCATTTACACCGCCTTTTACAGAATCAAAACTCGTGTGCGGAGAAAAGACAGCGATTTTATTTTCCAGACATCTTGCCACTATTCGTTCCTATTGTATATAGATACAAATTAAAAATCGCAATAATTTTCTAACAATCTTACAGAGATATTTCTAACAATCTATATTTTTTAACGATTTTATAGAGGTGATACCTTCCAAGATCGAGTTGTAATAGACTTCAATGGAGTAAATATTAATGGATGATACGTAATGATTAAATCAGTTTTTAATTTAATGGCTTCATCCATAACATTTTCGGTTAAATCATTCGTCAGTAAAATGCATGACACATTTTTGGGTTCTGTGGGTTCAATCAATAATCCGACATTGTCCCACGAAGCTGCGAGCGAGGTGTCCGCAAATTCATGTATTGCTTCCACAATATTCTTCAAAGGCATGCCAATTTTATCTCTTGCAATGTTACTCATCATGTGTCTATGCTGATTGATATATTTATACTCTTTAATATATCTGTGTCGTACGTAAAAAATATTGCAAAATAATCCCGCGTTGTATAAGCGTTTTAACATTTATGTGTAATCCTAAAATGAAGATGTGACATCAGATGATATATGATTTATACATTCAAAAGTGATAACAAGGACAAAATATAATAGTCAGATATTTAAAATCATTATTTATTTACAGAATTTGTTACAAAATATTCAATATTTATAGAAATATAAAGATATTGAGTAAAGGCTGTTGAACATAATGAAAATAATTTCCTTTTTTGCAGTATTTTTGATATAAAAAAAATTGATTTCCAATTTAATATTTATTATATATTCCACTATTCTTGGGTTTCTCTGTTTAAATGAGAAAGACAAAATGGCATTGCAAATAAAATAAAATTATATCTTTATAGTTTTATTCTTTATAATTGTAAAACCATATCTTCACTGAACTATCATCGCTTGCAGAGGCAAATTGTCCAGGAATTGCAGGATTCCACTGAACACAATTAACATCTTGAGCATGTGCATTGTCCATTGAACAGATCATTGTAAAACTCGGTTGATGCGGATCACAGTCACTATCCTCCTTAAATATTCTAATTATGTCGTCGCCACATGCAGTCACTAATAAACCCGTAGTCTTACACCAGTCAATGTCGTAAATAGTTCTGGTATGATAGCCTGACAGTGTACAAATACATTTCCAAACAGATTCATTGTTTGGTGTAGGAATGCCTGTTTCATTTTCAGGTTTGTATTCTCGCCATATCTTTACTGTTTTATCGTCACTGCAGGTTGCTATTCGATTACCAATCTTATCCCATGAGAGACTCCATACTGTAGATGTATGAGATGATAAAGTTGCAACACATGACCAATCACTATCAGCCGCATCTTCTTTAAATATTTTTACTGTATTATCATAGCTTGCAGAAGCCAGAATCTCTTCATAAGGATGCCATCTCACCTAAACAAAAGGTTCCATTTTATAAGAATTATTTCCATTCTATATATTAATAAAACAAATTGAAAAGGATATTTTTTAATTAAATCATAGACAAATCTACATTAAACCATAATTTTTTTTTTCAATAGTTGAGTTTAGACATACCTTTTTTACATCTTGAGTATGAGCATTAATAACAGCAGCACACTCGTATTCATCATCATTCACTTCCCATACCCACACAGATTTGTCGCGACTACATGTAGCAAGTAATTGACCAGAGATTGACCAACTAACGCTTTTCACTTCGTTTTCATGCCCTTCTAATGTTGCATTACATTCAAATTGCCCTGACTTTTTATCCCATACTGCAGTAGTCGCATCAAAACTTGCTGATGCAATGTAATTACCACATGGGGACCAAGCTAATTCTCTAATGGTTCTAGAATGTCCTTCGGTAAGAATCATTTTTGTAACCCACTTAAGTCCCTCTAATCCCCATATTATAATTGTTTTATCCTCGCCGCAAGATGCTAAATAAGCACCTTTAGGATGCCAGCACACATTCCATACTCTGCCTCTGTGCCCAGTCAGAGTTTGCTTTAGTTCCAATGTATCCATTGTACCTGTAAACATCATAATTTATCGTATGGAAAACGATATTTATTAAAAATATTTCGTTAAAATATTGGGAAAAATATTTATGTAATACATAAATTCATAAATAATTTGTATAGAAACTTTAAAAACAAATTTTTTAAACATACAAATTAAACATAACTCGTTAGGATACATTGGAACTAAATAGCATAATATATAATTCTCACATCGCAAATATAATACATAAAATATTTATTTTGTTTTTCCAGCTAACCTCTTCACACATAGCAAGTAAAATTTGCTTGTAATGTCCATATAAGCGTATGTATGTATGTAACAATAATGAATGTAAGCACAGAATCATTTTGTTACATAAACATAATTGCATAAAAATTAAATAATAAAATACTCGATTAAAGTTATGTTTTTATTGTAGGTAATAATGGAATTGAAGTGTTGTAAACCCACCGTTTTACGCAATCTTTAACAATACTGAAGATATTTTAACAAATTATTAGTCACTAATTATTTGTATGTGCATAAATTTCAGCTAATATGTAGAATATTCTATAAAAATCTGATAAAACGTGATAAAAGATATATTGATACTCCGGTTGTATATGTGTTAATTTTATTTATCGATAAATATATAAATGTAATTTAACGGACAAACTGTCAGAGATTGTCACAGAGAGCGTTATCGTCTGCTTACACCATTCGCGCATGATCGTTGAGAATCGCGCTTCACAAAATCAAGGAAGTTAGCTACGGATAAAGTTTATATAGAATGTTCCAAAATCTCACAGGATGTCCTTTTAATGGCAGGTTCCCTAAAATCGATGTTTTCTTAGCGATGGAAAGAGGTCATTTTTTGCAAGTTTCCAATTTTTTCCATCATATATCCGTTCTCTATTATTGTTTGTAACTATAAAATCAATGCCTCGATATTATGGAAATATCTCATCAAATAAATCCGAGAAATTGCAAGGATATTCAAGAACTTTGAGACCGATTCCATAGAGAACATTACATAAAATATTTATTAAATATCCCGCCATTTTCCAGTTATATCGAAATAAGGTAATATATTCAATTCTATTTAATTTTTTTAGGAAATAATAGAAAGATAAAAGGAACAAATTTTCACATCGACCGATTATGATAAATTTATTTACAAAATGTAAATCGGACAACGTAACTTTTGATAAAAATAATAACTTGCTAATTATTTGTGAAATATCGAATTTAATTTAAATTTTTATTTTTAGTAATCAAGGTATTCATACGCATATTTTGTTTCATAATTTTACCGCGCTCGATATCAACTGTATATATACATGTGTACATGTTATTAATCCAATAATTATTCTCAAAGGCGCTGTTCGAATCATCGAAGCGCGCAATCGCTGTGACGATGCGCAGCAACGCACGTCATCATCGCGTCTTACCAAAAAGAGGAACGAGAATGTACATACGAGCGGGATAAGGTATATAATACAGGTATACAATATTTTTTATCGTTACGCGACATATACATACACAGACACATACACACATATATATATCAAAAGATAAATACTTAAAATATTGGCAAAAAAAAATAACAAATTATCGCGTCTTTTAAATTTGAGGCCTGTCTGCTGCCACGGTGCGGAGATGAGCGTAATCGCGATCGAGCGATCGAGTGATGGCGATGCCGGCGGTTGCTAACTAAAAATTGCAAGTGAAGTGGGAATTCGCAAGCGGCGTGGAAAGGAGGAGAGCGGCGTGGAAAGGAGGAGAGCGGCTCATTGTCAGTCGTCGCATTTGGTCGCATTCGCGTATACGGATACGGTGTGTTAACGTGTAACAAGCAACGCAGCGCGTACGAGAAGTGATATATAAGTGGAATTGCCTGCGACAGTCGGTGGCGAAAAGAAGGCGGCGCGACGACGGCGACGGTGGCGGTGCACGACGAGCATCGCGCGACGTCGACGACCTGCCAGGAAACACGACGACACCTGCTCATCTCGGCAAACGGGAGGCGGTACGGTGGATACGCGCGTACCTACGTACGTACATATGCACGAACGCGGATGGACGTATATACGTACAGCGACGGCCATACTCAAACAACGGCCGAACGGAGTGCGCGGCGCGAGAAATGAAGTGATAATAGAATCGAATTCGCGAGAGTAAAGAGATCTCGCGCGCGAGGCTACGTGAGACGGAGGAGAGACGAGAGAGAGACAAGCTGAAAGCTTGGTCGAATCGAGTGGGCGCGAGTGTACCGCGATATATCGGTGCGCGAGAGCAGCGAGCCAGCAGCAGTAGCAGCAGCAGCGAGAAGAACACGAAGGAGCGGCCGGAACAAGCGGAAGTGCGGGCCGTGCGTGCCTGCGTGCGAAAAAGTATTGGGAAAGGGGTAGCAGCGAGAGAGCGGGAGGCCTGAACGGGGATCCAGTTAACTTCGGTGAGATGAGCGCCAAGACGGACGTGAACAGACGGGTCTTGGCGATCCAGGCGAAGAAGAAACGGCACAAGCCTAGCAAGCGCAAGGGCAAGGCCAATTCCCAGAGTGATCAAGACGCACAGAGCTCCAAGGGACCGCGTAGCGGTCAAGAAGCGGCTGCCGCTACTGTCTTTGAATATTCCGATAGCAACCGCATGATGCGCGTCCTCACCGGCGACAACGGGACCAGGTAACCCAGATACGATTTGATTGGATCAACCGGCATCGAAGATGCTTCCGGACTTGTTACGTTACGCACCAATCGTAATATCGCGAACGATGACATGTTACGATTATGCACACTTTTTATTGCGGTCACAATTATACGGCATACATGATATAACGTATCACAAATCCGGATGCATATTAACGTTAGATGACAGTTCGTCGTTAAATCCCCTTGTTAACAATCGCGTTCAAACTTGTCTTAATTTGTTTCCTCAACGAGGAAACAAATTAAGACAAGTTGTTCTAAATATCTTTGTTACAGGGATTTTAATAAGTGAGTTTTTATGTTTTATATATATATATTTGTAATTATTGAATATTTTTTATGATTAACAATAGTTAATATAACAATGTAAAATAATTAAGCACGATTATCTCTGCAGCAATTATGGACAGTAATATAAATGATTATTTGTAATCTATGATGATTATGTATAATCTTTAAATTAATCAAAATTTTGATAAAAATTGCGTGTATTGTTACATGTAACTATTTTCTTGCTTTTTCAAATTAGCTTCTCAATTTTGTTATATTATGAATTGTTCCAAACATTATGTTCCAAACATTAGTGTTACTTAGTGTTTATGATATATCAATACATTTGTTGTAGATCGGAACCGTGTCATAGTTCTAGCAATGAAACAATAGAAGATGATGACGAAGTGTTCAGTAGCGAAGACGAGGAGCAAGAAGACAGCAGTGACTATTGTAAAGGTGGTTATCATCCTGTGAAGATAGGAGATCTCTTTTTAAATCGATATCATGTCACTCGTAAGCTCGGATGGGGTCACTTCTCCACTGTATGGCTCTGCTGGGATTTGCAGGTATAATAATGAATTTGATAATGAACTTTTTTTACATTTACATAAAATATACGAGACATCTTGAAACTGATTCTATACAGGATAAGCGTTTTGTAGCGCTTAAAATTGTGAAATCTGCATCCCATTTTACTGAGACTGCATTGGATGAAATTAAATTATTAAAAGATGTGCGCGATACAGATCCTCTTGATCCTAAGCGCAATAAGACCGTCCAGTTGCTCAATGACTTCAAGATCAGTGGCATAAATGGTCTGCATGTTTGCATGGTATTTGAAGTGCTTGGACATAATCTTCTTAAATTGATTATCAAGTCAAACTATAGAGGAATTCCAAGAAATAACGTAAAACGCATCATCAGACAAGTTCTTGAAGGTCTTGACTATCTTCATAATAAATGTAAGATTATGCTTAAATCGCATTGAAATTGTATATATTTAACTAACTTTCCGAAACAAAAAAAATATGTTATAACTGCAATTTATAAGATAAATTTATCATTATATATAATTATTATTATATAGATACCATTATATATGTTGAATTTTTTTCAGGTAAGATTATTCATACAGACATTAAACCCGAAAATGTTCTTGTATGTGTCGATGAGACTTATATACGAAAATTAGCTTGTGAAGCGACAGAACTGCATTCTATGGGAGCAAAGTTACCAGTGTCCCTGATTTCCACCGCGCCGAAAGAATTTCAAGAACCTATTCCGAATTCTAAAATGTCCAAGAACAAGAAAAAGAAATTAAAGAAGAAAGCCAAGCGCCAGAACGAACTTTTGAAGAAACAGATGGAACAAATCGAGGAATTAGAGGAGCAAAGTAAACTCGCGAATAGCATAAGAGAGAACGGGGAGGTTGAGACGAATAGTCTAGATCAGGATCTTAATACAGAAAGCATAGAAGATAATACGGAAAGCAAAGGTTCACCCGACATTTCGGAACCGTCCGCGCCTTCCTTACACATGAATGGAGTAGACGGTTTAGCAGGCGGCGAGAAAATACAAAATCCATCGCCCGAACAATCCGAAAAGATGGACAACGTGACTCTATGCGACGTGGAAAAAAGTTGCGGCGAAGGTATACTACCACCCGATGCTGAGGACACTGACGAATGTAGCGAAGGTAGATGTCACATAGAGCGAAGATGCTCGATCTATCTTTGTTTTTTACTACTAATTTTGTTCGTTATCCATCATCTTATTTTGTAGGTCGTAGATCATTTAATCCTCCGGAAAGCAAGCAATTGAAACGGGCGTTTGTGTCGCCCTTAGATCCCGCCATAATGGAATGCGAAGTTGATGTGAAGATAGCGGATCTCGGAAATGCGTGCTGGGTTCATAAAAAATTCACAGATGACATTCAAACTCGTCAGTACAGGTCGCTTGAGGTTTTATTAGGCTCCGGATACGATACCTCTGCTGATATATGGTCTACCGCTTGCATGGCGTTCGAATTGGCGACTGGTGATTATCTTTTTGAACCGCACAGTGGTAAAGACTACTGCAGGTAACGATTACAAGATTCATACATAGCAGTTGATGCAGTTATATAAACTTACTAAAAATCATTCTTTCATATTCTATTTGAAATCGAATCGATTGTTAATATTTCAGAGATGAAGATCATTTGGCCCATATAATCGAATTGCTAGGAGAAATACCGAGACGTATCGCTCTTTCGGGAAAGAACTCAAAGATATACTTTAATAAAAAAGGTGAATTGAAGCATATTACCGGGTTGAAACCGTGGGGCCTGTACGAAGTGTTGACGGAGAAATATGATTGGACGCCGAGCGAAGCGCGTGAGTTCGCAGAGTTCCTAACACCGATGCTCGAATTTAATCCGAGCATGCGAGCTACTGCAGCCGAGTGCCTGAAGCATCCGTGGCTGCAAATAAAAAAGTGATCACGTTTTTTATTATTTTATCTGTAATATCCTCCCCCTCCCTCCCCTCCTCCAACTCTCAACCCAATCTTACCGCCCAGTTATCGCGATTGTAAATCGAGAGTGTGATAGGAAGCCGAAAATACCTGCAAATGTTGGGTGTGCTATTTCACGTACTGAAAATTGTAATTCTGCGAGCTAATTTGCGTATGAAGAACAAGTGCATCATTTCAAGAATATACATACACATACACACATACACACATATTAGAAAACTGATATATGAATATGGGAACGAATTGTATCATATGTTGTTATATATTAATCATACGAGTGTATCTCCGCGTAAGGAATGCTACGAAACCGAAAATGTTTCAAGAAGATTGTTATATATCCTTTACAAAATGGTGATTTGACAATATCGCGAAAGTCGCCTCAAGGAAACTTTTCGAACGTAACGAGCGAAGTGTCGCAAAATCCGGAAATCGTTGAAGATCTTGCAACATTCCGCTGATTTCCATATATAAACGGCCGCGCACGTGCTTCCTAATATAACACTCTCAATATCATCGGCTGATTATGTGTAATTGCACACTTGTTAAATCGTGTTTTTAATTAGTGATGAGAAAACTTAAATTAAAAAAAATTTCATAGTAATTATATATATATATATATATTATATATATATATATATATATATATAATTTTTTGTATTCTCGTATCGCATTCTTCGTATTCGTCATTTAATTTATCTGTTGAATATTCCAAGAGTCGTGGGATCTACTCATAATGGACTGTGAAAGGGATTATTAGCGAACTCGGTAACGTGTTTAAAATTAGGACTCATTGCCTTGACTCAGTTATCTGTATATACTTTTATATATTGCACACACCGGTCGTTGTAAATTCTTGCCAACAAACTAGTCGAGAAATTGCAACAGGACAGAAACAGCTATTTAATTAATATTTTACGTTTATCTCAATATACGTGAATCGGTTAAAAACTCTACTAAACATAGATGTGCATGCAACAAGGGACTATATGCATGTATAAATTGAAATAGATTGATTTGTATATTGTAGATAATTCAGAGTTGGTCGCTAGATTCTTGGGATATTATAATTAACTTGGGTGCTAACTGGAATAAGACAATATGTATGCACTCAATTCAATGACACATTTTCGTTTAATTTGTGAAATTCGTATTTAATATTTAATATATATTGAAAAATATTACTTTTATTTATCGACGTTGTGTGAAAAATTAAGAAGTAAATTTTATTAGCAAGAAGCATCGATACAGAAAGGGCTGTGTATCATATATACATATATATATATGCTTTTGCAATTACATAAAAATAATGTGAAAAATATACTTACTGTAAGCACAGCTTACATACATACATGTGGCAATAAACTAATGTCATTATATATGTATATATATATAGTATGCAATTTACATCTAAAAAAATGCAATTTGTCTTGTTCCATTGTGCTCTATAAAAACGGTACACATTTCTAATAAACATTTCTGTTATAAACTTGTTTATGTCGCTCCAATGCGAACACCATATATATAATGTACATTGTACAACTACAAAAAGAGAATATCTATATCGCGGATAAGATATTGGTGAACACATAATGAACGATCGAAAGTAAGTAACGTTGATTTTCGTGCGAATCCTCTTATATCGTGTACATTGACTGACTACTGAAGCTCTCTGCCGATAATAATTGTCTTCTATTTTATAAATGAGAAAGCGAAGCAGTACGTTCCATCGGATCCTCTGGACATGGCGCATACTTTCTTATGTCAACGAATTAATTCATGCTTCCCGCAGAATGTTCTATTTCGCTTCGTCCAGTTTAATTCATAGAAAATTCATAAAAAAAAAACGATCTCTCGACTCAACTTTGTGTATGAAGATGCGTGCGTATGTGGAAATCGTCACGATGTATAAATATTTTGTCACTCTCACTGCAGTTATACCTTTTCCCGGGTAAAAGAGGAAAATACTCCCGTGAAAATACATTATAATCTATTTTTTAACATTATGCATTTTTTATTTATTTTTATTATTTTTTATTAGCACACGGTCTCTTCATTACGCGGATATACGAAATGATGTAAAAAAGGGGCACTTTTAATTTTAATTTATTAAAAATTGACGTATATTTTTATGAAGTTTATTTATTGATTTACATTCTCGGATTCAGCCGCTTGAGAATTATTTAATTTAACAAGATCACATCTTGCGATTTGGAGAAAAATTAAAAAACAAGCACCTACGATATCCTAAAATTTACATATATATTTACAGATGTACAATATACGCGAAAAATTTTATCAGAAAGTGCCTCTTCTACCCGCGTTATAATTAATATCGAATATAGAACGATGCGTTTATCCCGGCAATGCAAATTTGATGCATTTTAGTTAACACATTATTTATTATTCCCTCTGCAATTCGTGCAATTGCATGACTCAATCTGATCTTTGATGATGGCAATCGTGACGAATCTGTATATAGTTAAAATTTTAGCGGATAATATTCAAAATATACGGCCAGTGTGAAATTTGTTCTAAGGACAAGGAAGAAGGCAGCGATCACGATGACTTAATAATGATTTTTTTCATTAATATTGCTCGTTACATAACAGAGAAACGTTTTTAATCAAATTAATATCGATCTCTTGCGCGATTCACTTTTCTGCCCTCAGAATGTCATTCATAAAATTTTGCGTTAGTCCCCTAAAAAGACTAAGAGACCTGTAAAAATTCAAAGATTCGTTCGTGTCGTTGAGGATAATCTGAAACTCATAATTTTAACGAACTCAAAGAGCATTGACTTTTTTTAGCAAAATTTATATATATATATATATATATATATATATATATATATATATTTCGGATTTAGAGATAACAAAGATAAATAACAATCGTGAAGCACGTTAATAAGAATACATTTTTGTGAATCGGTATTCTACAAAAATTGATTTCTCATTGCTTAGAGTTAATGACTATTAGATGAATCAGTATAGGTATCGAAATCGCGCCGACCATCGTTACAATCAATCGAAGCTCAATAACACCTGTGTTGTATATGCGTCATCACATTTGAAGATCGTTCATACTGATTATAGATAACATTTTATCGCATATTAATATATCATATGTATCATACATATATATATTAATATTTCTAGTGCTCTAAATATAAATATAGATATATACATAAAAACATGAATCTATTAAAAACGATAACTTACGTAGGTAGGTGTGACTCGCTGCTTGGCGTTAGGATATATATATAGTTAGGAGAAAATTAACAAACAATAAGCAAATTGTGTATAGCTCTTGATGTACAAGATATCCCCTCCTTTTTATTTCTCTTCCGACTCTTTTCGAGATATAATTTTATTTGTGCGAAGTAGATAAAAAAAAAATAGAAGAAATGGAAGATAAACAGCCCTTCGAAGCGCTCCGTTTCTTTTTTTTTTGCGATAAACAGATTTCTCGCGCATAATATATACAAATATATATAGAAATATATATATTTATATATATAAATGTAAGATTCACGGATATGGATGATAAGAGATGATCGGATGAAAGGGGAAATGGTACATAAAATATACAGGGACCCAATATTAAAATTTACCAAGGACTCATGTCCCAATCGGTAGATTCTAAATGTTATTTCGAGCGAAACAGATTCGTTCAATCGGGTATGCTAATCGCACAGTGAAAATTTCGAGAATGTTATATGTATGATATATCAATATTTATGAATTATAATATTTTGGGATTAGAGCGACCAATATTATACTCTCATTCGGCTAAGAAATGCACAGATCTTATACGAGGATGCCGAAAGTCAAATAACTCAGAAATATGTGCACTTGTAAAATAAGTTTCTTGATATTTCCTTTCTTTTGTAGCCGCAAGCTTCGATGCGATATCGATTGCAGTCCTGTTTAAAAAACGATTGATAATTTATCTGACATTATCTGACGCTAAACGCACAGCTAAACTCCATTGCGTGAGTCGTTCCTAATTAATAATCATTATTGAACCGTTGTGGAAAACCGTCTCTGTTCAATCTTCATGAACGAGTATCGGTAGTACACAACGTTAAAGTGCGAATCGAGTGTGCGAGGAATGTGGCCTTGATCGAGGAGCAAAAAATTACGACGTAAAAGTTACGTGCGCTTTGTCGGAAAAATAGATATTGTGCGATCTCCTCTTTTAATCTTAAGAAATTGGTTTTGCCGGGGATGCGATGAAGGAGAGAGTGAGAGAAAGAGAGAGAGAGAGAGAGAGAAAGAACGGCAAGAGCGAAAACCATTCGATATTCGACGAGAGAAAAAAAAAGAGAAGCTTTGCTCTCAAACACCAAGTTTTATTATGTAAGTCGCAACGCGCGCGAGATACTGTAAATATTGCGAGATAAACCTGGCGCGGGGTTTTGCACATTTTTAGAAGAGCGTTCGCGTGTTAGGGAGTCTACGGTGATTGAAACGCGGAGGGAAGACGGAGACCCTCCCAAGTGGATCTCTCACAACATAAAATGTACAGCGCTTATATATATATATATATATATATATATATATATATATATATATATGTATATATATATATATCGGAATATAATGAATCATAGAAAAACGCGCTTTGTGAGTTAAGCGAGAGAAAGAGACGCTATAAGTCAGCATACGATAATATTATTTATTATCTCGCTGATATTGGTACATAGTCATACTGGTCTTGTAGCGTTTATAGAGAGCCATTTAACTCTGCATGCTTAACCAATTTTGTGCTCGCCGGTAAGTCCCTGAGGACCCTCCCCCGCGACGGACACTTTAATAAGGATGTAAAACTATCGATATAGAGGCGCATGTAGGTGCCTGCGATATGTGACGATCATCTTTAGAAGTTCATCGAGCCGAAACGGGACATGCAAGTTAATAACGGACTAAACACCTGGTTGTTACGAGAAAAACGACTGGAGCATCGGGACAAGGAAAGCAAAGAAAGCAGGGCGTTTTATTGTGCACACTCATCCTCTCCTAGATAATATCCCAGATTAGCGCGATAAAAATATGCCCTTTGTCACTGCTGGCTGGGCGATCGAATCGCGAGAGGAGGACCGGAGAGATGAAGTTCGCTTGATTGATCAATTAATTCGCCTGATTGCGTCGCATTAGTTGCATATGTCTGTAAGATGCGAAAGAATAAAGCATCATTTGAGCACGTGTCATTAAATTTTCTATAATCAATAGGTGAATCAATTAAAAATTTTTTTAATTATTCTCGATTTGGCAGAAAGAGAGAATTGAGACATCTTAAAACAAAAGTTTCTTTCTAATTTGGTATTTTAGTTGAATCAAACGATTCGATTTTGAAAATTGAAAAATTAATGAAAAAGATTGTCTTATATTACTTTCGACTTACTTTTGTATAAGAAAGTATATGTACTTTTATTCCCTATTTACAATTGTGAAAATTCTTATTGATATCTCTGTTATAATATATTATAATCAGAAAATTTCTCTCTTTCCTTTTAATTATAAAAAAATATTTAAAAATATATTAAATGGCATTCATTTTTTTTTCGTGTCCGAGCGTAGCACCATGAAGATCAGGCATTTTTCGAGATATCTGAATGAATTAGAGAATTTTGCAGAAAAAGAAATTTAAGAGAGAATAGACACACATCGAACAACTATAGTCGCTGATCTATTGTCTCGTACTCCAGTCGCTCGATGTACGATCATATATGAGGCGTTAAGAACTCTAGAATATAATAAAATAGCGATAACGAATCGAACGAATAAATGGATTTGATGTTTAGACGCTGCCTCCGTTATGTGCCCTGCCGCAAAGAGTAAATTAACACAGACAACCATGTACACCCACCTCCCGAGAGAGATTGATATATATATATGAGAAATAAATTCGCAACAAAATAAATTGTTCTCTTTTAACTCATCATCCACATGCTTGGAGAAGAGGAAAAGTAACAAGCTGGAATCAATTAAAAGAATTACAGATTTTTTTTATTATGCGTATATCACAAAATTATATCACCTTTATTATCCCTGAATAAGATTATAATCATCATAAAAGGTACAATATGCTTACATATTTCCAAATATGTTTCAGATATCGAACGAAAAAAAAAGTGAAAATACTTTATAGAATTCGTCGTACGTATAACTGTTAATATTTCTCCGTTTCTATCATCAGGATATATTTGTAATTGCATTTTAAAATAGAGTACAGTTCGTAATAAAATTTGTTTTTCGCCAGCTGATTTCTAACTTCGAAACTTGCCATGGGTTAATGTTCGGCCTCGAGAAAAAGCAAGATAAGATATTCACTATATATCCACCTACGAATGATTTGATAACGAAACATATATGCTCGCAAGTGTTTACGACAAATAATATACATATTTTTTTCGCAACAATACCGTCACAGGTAATTAATAACTAGAAAACAGATCTTTTTTTAATTTAAATTTATAATTTACTCATATTTATATATTATTCGTTCCAATCGTCATAATTTTATTACTTTCAACGCTATTCGTATTTAAATGTATTTGGCAAGCCCAAACGTGTAATTAATTTTACATTATTCAAATATTATTATGAAATAATGCATAAAGACATTTTTCTTTATAGCATAAATATATAATTTGACAATTTCCATGAGAATAATAACAATATTATAAATTTTCTAAATCCAAATATTATAAATTATCTAAATCAATTTGCTAAATACTATTGCTAATATTTTTACCAAGTTTAAATGACTTATGACTTATTAAAATCACAATGGTTATAATTAGTACATAAAATAAATAATAGTAAATATAGAACAATAGACTATCATTATATATACTCCTGCAATAGATTTTTTTTTGTTGTGTTTTTACTGAATATCGTAATTATTTCGATTAAAAATAATTTTAGATATTGCACATAACAAGATTAACAAGTAAAGAGCAATCGGTTATTTGTATCTCTATATGTACAATAAAAATATCAGATTGTGTAAATAATATTTTCTCTCATTCATACTCAACAAATATATATTACATAATTAAAAAATTATATGAAATAAAACTAATACAGATAAGAGGTAAGTAAACATGATCCGTAATATTAGTGGGAACAAGTTGGACTTTAATCAGACCAATCCTCCTCAGTTCTGTAAATTAATAGTATTTCTGTTAATATTTTAATATCTTTCTAAAATCAATTTACTATTCACCACCATCACCAAGCCGCTTTAAATAAAGCAAGCATATCAGACAATACTACAAATTGTTGTTTGCTATAATAAGCAACAATATATGATTATTATTATTATTATTATTATTATTATTATTATTATTATTATTATTATTATTATTATTATTATTATTATTATTATAGAAGCCTATAAAAATGAGATAAAAAGAAACAAATAACAAAAATGATAAAGGAGAATATTAAAGTTAGAAGAATTGCACTCATATAGTGTAATTGTATAGAAATTGTGCAAATGACAATATCCAATAACTCTTTTACCCATTTTCTTTTTCCACACTTGTTCATTTAAGTTCTCCATCCACAAACTATAAAAAAATTGTAGCAAATTATATGGAATATATATATATGTAAGATTTTGTATTGTATTAAATTTCATAATATAAAAATATATCAATGCAGCAGATTAATAAAACGTGAACAAGTTAATATTAAACCTATTTTAGATGATCTACAATTTATAATAGAATTAAAAAAATCTATTTATCATTTTAAGTGCTGCATGTTCTAATATATATGTATGTGTATCCTGATATGTATTCACGTATATTTCATTTCTTCAAATATGTAGTGTGTGTTACACAATATATAAAATTATAAATTCTGTCAATATTTTATCAATTATAGATCATCTAAAGTAGGCTTTATGCACAATCAGCAAATTAAGATCAAAATTTTAGGTACATATGTTTGTATAGCTATATCATATAGCCATATACAAACAATATATTTAAAAGCATGTAATTCAGCACACTTAAAGACACACATCACACGCACATAAAATAAATTAAATACTTAATATAGACCCGTGTCTAGGACGTCCGTTCTTCTCTTTTCCATGTGATTGCTCTTTGGCCGTTTTACTAATATTCAGGTTTAATTGGGCTGTCGATGCTGTAGTTGCCTCTTCGTCCGATTCTATTGGACTGATTCTGATAGCTTGGTACCACTGATTCGTCAAATCTGTCATCTGTGATTTGCAATCTTTTAGCTCCTGTTGCGTAAATCGCCTTGTGAAGAAAGGAATGAAAAATTTCAGATCCCATCTTGCAAAACCACGAATGCGTGATTGTAAGAAAGACACTTCCATTTCCTCTTCTGTAAGTTCCGACAAGTGTTCAGAATCTATAGTTTGTCCCTAAAAAAAAAAAGAAAACAATATCGTAAATCATCGGTTTATATGAAAAAGTTTTATATATAAATTATTTGTACAATTTTTTTTTTAATTACCCATTCTCTAGTTTTACTCAATGAAACTTCCTTATCCTTCTTCTTTCTCCTGCTGTTGCTCTTCTGTTTCTTTTCTGCCCTTAAAAATTTTAACAAGGGCATAGTAGAACCGCCGAATATTAAAGTCGTAAACAATACGATTATAAGCGTCGTTGTTATAATAACATGGCGCGTTTCATCACTGAAATCTAAATGAAGCGATAGTGCGTATGATATAGCACCACGCAGGCCGCTAAACCACATGATAAACATCATTTTCTTCGTGATTTGATGCTCGCGGAAACGATTAACGAGTAAGGCCAATGGAAAGATGTTGGCAGCTCTTCCAATTAGACACAAGATTAAGGACCAAACGACTAATGCTGGCTCAAACTGTCAAAATAAAAAAAGAAAATAAGAAAAAATTAAACAAAAAACTTAAAGATTTAATTGTACAATAAGCATACAGATATGATGTATTTACCCTATGTCTAAAACTAAACAATGCTAATCCCAAGTATGCAAAAACACAAGTCTCAGCTATAAAGGCTAGCGTTCGCATTGTTTGTTGCATTGTAATTTGCGTAACAGTTGATAAGTTGAAATGTGTATAGTGTGACATGACTATTCCATTGAATAGAATTGCCATGATTCCTGTAATAATAATACATTATATAACAAATAAGCATAATGATAATTATACAATAAAGAAATTTATTGTATATTTAAAAAATAAATGTTTACCTGACAATTGTATGCCTTCTGCTAAAACATATGGAGCATATGTGAACACTAACATTATGCCAAACTCTAAAGATGGATTCTTCCTCAGATCTACATGCTTTAATAGTAATGCACTTATTAAAGCAAAAACAACGCCAATTCCAGCTGATGCAAAGAACATGAGGCAAAATCGATTCAAGCCAAGTATTATAGCTTCACTGGTCGTTGCTGCATTGTTGGACTCCAAGACAGAAGTTGTCAATACAATGGAAATAGCATCATTCAAAATCGATTCTCCAAAGACCAACATATTCAAGACTGGATCGACATCAAGAGCATGAAAAATTGCAACCGTGGCCACAGGATCCACTGCCGATATCAGCGATCCAAATGCAAAACTCTCGACAAAACTGAGCTTATACGCTACTTGCGCCAAACCTAGCAAATATATCCCGGCACCGATGACAAACGCAGAGATAGCCGTTCCAAAAATGGCAAATACTAAAATACTGCCAATGTTTTGAAAGAAATTTCCCTTATGCAAATTGTATCCCGATTCGAATATAATGGGCGGAAGTAGAACCAGGAAAAACGCAGTAGGCGAGAAAGCCTCCTCTTTTCTCCAGTTGGCTATATTCTGATGCGACATAAGATTTATAATCATGCCAATTGCAGCTCCCAAGAAGACGATTACTACTGATTCGGGAAGGTACTTGAAATTGGTCTGCAGCATCAGATGTATCAATAATATTCCCAGTGCTAAGACACACAATACGAAGAATATGGACATCGAGCTGTTATGCTCTTCCTCAGCGGAACCCTTATCAGGAAGGACCGGTTCCGCTGGGGCAACTGTGGTTGTGCTAGTGTTCGTTGTGTTGACAGCATCTGGACTCTGCGATGATATGGAGATGACCGTTGCATTCTTATCGTTGACAGAACTCGGCGATATCGTACCGATCTTCTCAGTCGTCCCATCGTTGATAACATTGGTGTATACAATCGAATTAACAGATGTGACAGGAGATTTTACAGTAGAGGTTGAAGTAATGTTGTGATTATCGATGTTTGTACTGTTTGTGATTCGCGTTGTGCTAGACAAATTTGCCGAAATACTGACATTTGTCGTGACATTTAAAATATTCGGACTGTTCGTCACCGCGACTGTAATTTTATTATCAGTGACATTCTCATTTTTGAGGTTAATCGTCTCGATCCCATGCGACACATGTCGCGATATGTTATATAATAATAAAATCCCGACGATGAGGCTCCACTTGCGCAACAATACGAAATGTACTTGAAACGCTCGCAACATCTTTCAACGGTGAGGCATTATTTCACAGGTAGCAGAAGTCAAACACGCAGTTTTCTTTTTCGTCTTGCGAATATTTTGCTAGAGCTCGGTCGCGTGACAGTGTGACGTCGCGAGAATTGACATTTACTAGTGGATTAGATGGGCGCGTTCCATTTAACAATTGCAACGTTCACGGTATCATTTCGTCCTTGTTGTTCATCGAAAGTTGAACAAAGACAGATGACGCTCGCGATCATTGCGATCGTTAAGTGGAACGCGCCCGATTGGTCAGTCAAATTTTGGTAACATTAAACGAAACGCACTCGAAATACATTTACTTGCGTCAGCCTGTATATGAGTGAGAAAAGTCCCCAGAATTTTTCATTAAACTTGGAATAATTAAAAATACTTTTTTAGCACATTTTTAGAAATATTATATTTATTCCATTTATATATTATGTTTATTTATTTTTAAAGATTCATTGGTATACTCCCATGCTAATCCCGTGCGACCGATTTCTGCTGGTTGCACAAGATCTTCACCTAATCTTTGTTCAATACCCTTCCAGGATCTCTCTTGTAAATATTGAGCTCCAGCCTTACCAATGGCAATAGTACCTGATGAAAGAATTGCTATGCTAATCACTATAATATAGCTATAAAATTAAACTTAAAGTTGTTGAACTATTTGCACCAAAAAAAATGTAAAGAACTTATTGTAAAAAAAGATATAATTTTAGAGAATTGCAGTTTTTCTTAGAGTGTTTTAGATTTTTGAATAAATTTCTTTCAATAAACCGGATATGTCTACCTGATGAACGAATTGTCAAAGCATTCATTTGATCTGTACATGAAGTATCATCCTCACAGTTTCTGATACTGCTATTAATAAGGGAAATGTCCGAGTCAGTTGATGACTTAAAATTGATATAATGAGAGCCACCAGGCAATATCTGCCGAAAGTCCATAAAATATTGCAGGCAAAACTCCCTTGCAGTATTAAATGCCAATTCAACTTCGTATGGCGTAAGCATGGGTTTTAAAAAATCCCTCGAGTCAAATACTTCGTTCTCTGGGCAAGCTATTACAACAAAAGCATCAATCTGTAATAAAAATCGAAAATATATTAATATAATTGTGTACAAAAAAGTCCAGTCAAATATCTCTTTTTCATTGTATCATATAGTTTGACTTACTTCTGGAAAATTTGCAAGTTTAGCAGGATTAATTTTTCCTACGCTAAGAATGTAAGATTTCTTATTTTTTTGTTTAAGAATCTTTTTCACTGTGCTTATAGCTGTCAAATATTCTTTAATGCCTAATGTAGCCACTACAATTCCCACAACTTTGGCATCCTTCAACTTCTCTACTAAAAACCTTCTTCGTCTTAGCCAGGGTGTATTCAGTGCTTCAAATTCACGAATTTTACGATTTGCAAAAGAATACCATCTTTTAACAGGTATACTCATTGCTAATATTGAGAAAGTTTTTCCTTCCTCTCCCAAAAAAAACCCTTCGTAATCCTGTATGTTATATCCATTTTCTAATGTATAGTTTCTGCCTAAGACAGTTGAGGCACTGGTTGTTTTTGCATCAATATATTCGATGTTTGATATACAATTTAATTTAGACAAAATTAAATGTTTGTATACAGGTTTCAATATATCATATACATGTTCTGTAAAATTAATATATACAATGTGTTTTATATCTCTATTAACTATACACAAGAATAGTTTTATCTTTTTTTTTTTTTAATATCTTGAACATTTACCAATTTTATGCGCGTATGCCACATCATAGAAAAATAAAATTTTCTTTGAGAAATCTGAGAAGATTCGTTTAAATTCATTACAAAGTTCTGTTGTATCAAATTGCTCTTTTGGCAAAATATGTAAAACTGGTAATCGAGCGGTAGGATTAAGGCAGGCATGTCCAAAATGTATTATACCATCTGCATTAATATGTTGAGCTGCAATTTCATCAACGCAACAGCTACCACAAGTTGTATCCCCTAAGATATATACTTTCTGTCCTATACTTTTTTCCAAATGTAGTGCAACTTCTATAGAATCTGGTAATAAACTATCTGGAAATTGTAGACATACCTGTAAGAATAAATTACAGCACCATATAAACACTTTTTAATAATAGAATAATTTATGTTTACTCTATTGCTATTTTTAATAATAATTATAATTGCTCATATCATATGTGTGTGTGTGTGTATATATATATGTCATAAATTAACCTAATTTTATCTGTCATTTAAGCAATCTCAAAATGCTTATCATTATATTACAGATCTTTAAAGATAATCGTCTATTTAAAATAAGTATTTTGTGTTTATAATGGATTAAAAAATTACTCTAAGGAAACAACTCTAAGGAAAAAGAAAGATTATTTAGCAAGCGACATTGTCAACATGTATAACCTCAATTTTTAAATGTAAGAAAGAAAAGAATCTTTATATATAAAAAATTAAATCTTTTAAAAAAGTCTTTAACTATGGTTTTATTAATATATGTATGAAATATATTTAAAAACGTATATGGTGCTTTCAAACCTGTTTTAACGTATTCGTCTGGATCCACTGAACACACTTTTCTACATCATATGCAGAATACACAAACTCCATCTTGAAATATGAGATCAGTTTCAGATTTCAGCGCCGTTTGCTTTCGGATATGATATGAGTTAACTAAAACCGGTCACGTGACAAGAGAGTGTTTCGTTTGACATGCTTTCAAGATTCTTTGCCCTGATTGGTCCATTAAACGCTTCGAAGCAAAAATAGCGTTAAATCGAATATATATATATTATATATATATATATATATAAGAAGCGCGTTTCACTTAATGATCGCGACGCTCGCGAGCATCATCTGTCTTTGTTTAACTTTTGGTGAATGACAAGAATGAATTAATACCGTGAGCGTCGCGGACGTTAAGTGGAACGCACTCAAGGAGTATGAAGTAGGCGCTATATTGAAAATATTATACACGAACATGTTAAATACGGACCTATAAATAAATGTATATTATATATATATATATATATATATATATATATATATATATATGAATATATACATTCATATATATGTCTGTATATTTTTGATTGAGTTTGAAATGTGATTATACACTACACACTACACATTATACTTTCGTGCTTTTTAAATATTTTCTCTGAAAAAACATACAAAACATGTTTTTTTAAATATATTTTTATATAATTATTGTTTTATTTTTAATGCATGCAAAAAATAAAAGAAATATAATTATTTTTAGTGGACATTCTTATATATCTTTTCTACTCACCTAAATTAAGAATATATATATAAGATGTAATGTATGTATGTATATGTATGTGTGTGTGTGTGTGTGTGTGTACATACACTTTGCGAAAAAAAGAATATGTAAGTAAGAAAAAAAATGTAACTAGAAAAGATTTTTTATATGGAATATTTATAGTACTGTGATTGAAATGTATCATATTTATATATTGGAAAAATTAAACTTATCAAAATTATATTTCTTTTGTTTCTTGATTCTTACGCATTGTTATTGTTGATATTCAGTATCAAGAATATTAGTCCAATAAAAAATATCCAATGAAAAAGAGTACTTATATAAAATAATAAAATGGTAACAATTTATACATATATGATGCATGGAATTTTTTATCGGCTTTAAAAAGTTGTACACTTTTAAAAATATACAATATCGTTTTTTTTATGCATAATTGTTCTCCTGCAAGATACGAATTATGTATAAGATTTATCATTTGATCACTTATTCGTATACTATCTTACGTATCATGCTTGTGTCTCTCAAATTTCATTATTATTATATTCCATTTGTTGTTCTTTTGTACAAGACATATGATCCTGCGATATATAAAGATAATGCACTATGTTACATAAAAATAACGATACTCTTTTTGGGTATACTGACAACAATTAAAATAAAATGTCCTTTAAATTATATTTATATATATTATCACTGTGTGTGTATGTGTACCATTTATCTTCACTCTCGTCAGCGGTTGTATTGTTAGTAACAATTTGTTACATATCGTTGTTAATGCATAATAGATGCAACTTGCAAAATATGTGATATTCGCTCAAACGCAGCACACAGATAGGGATATAAGATAATGTACTCTATATACGTACTCGTGAAATATCGGCAATTTATTAGGCTCAAAAGAATTTTAGTATATCCAAATTTTTAAATCTGTGAAGAATTCTTATTAAGTCACGATTGCCGTCGAGAGTGTAATTGAACATTATGTATGTACAAACGATTATTATTTCTTACTGTAATACATTACATAGTTTTGCTTGTTTTCTCTGTATATACGTCAGTCTTGGATTGCTTTTGCCAGAAAACGCTTCATTTCCACTATGCATAGAGAGTCGTTCTTGATATATGTAGAAAAAGAATATGTAAGCGCGCGAGTTCACATAATAAAACTTTATCTACAAAATATTATCGCCCCGTTTTTTCCAGTATTGTAAAAGAATCTCTTAAAAATCGGAATAATCTCAGGTCTCGATTTTCTCATAATTTTAGGACATGTATATAAATTGCATTTTGCACATAAAACAAAGAATAAAAATCTGATATATATTAATAAATATTAATATATTAATATATATAAGGTATATCTGACGCTGATTAATTTTGAGAAAATTATTTTGCCTTTCTCAAAGAATCCAACAATCATTGCATTATTATTCTTTTTCCACACATGCACTCTCCAACATCCATCAATTGCTCACATATGTATCGCGATGCCAAATAAGAAAAAAATGTCGTGAAATACTATATTACTATTTAGAAACAATTTGTTTCTTTGATTTTGCGTCATAACATTGAGACTGTATATATATCATAAATAGAAATCAATCTAAATACCCATAAAAATTGTATGTTCCCTTTTTTTTTGCATATACAAGATAATTTGTTATTGGTGATACAAACACAATTTTGGAAAAAAAGGTAAATCTATATACATGAAAAAATAAGTTAAATATACAAAATAAAGATACTTCAATAAAATATTTTATTCTACATTTTCATAAAAGCTTTATTTCTGAAAAATAAAACCTAAAATTAAAGAATTTTATTCAACATTCTCGACATTTTTCATATCATGGAATTTTATTTTTTTTTTTATGTGGAATTATTATTTTACTCTTTCCTTTTTCCCATTGTATCATCGATAACATCTTTTAAATACATTTGCATTTCACATTTTTATGATCTTATATATCAGTCTCTTATGCTCTTTTCTTTTTGTTTCTCACTTTTTTCTCACTGTCATTTCCAATGATGATGCGTTGTTAATTAATAGTAATAATAATAATAATTCTGAGAATAAATCTCAATAACAATAATACAAATAATAGTCACAATAATAATATTAATAATATACCTTAAAAACACGTATGTACAATATTCACCGACCCATTTTTAAGTATCAATAAGATTCTTTTACAAGTACTACCAATAAAGTGGAATAAGTAGCTTTAAATAATTACTTTTTACAAAATTACATTACAAAGTGGCATATTGTAAAATCTGAGCGAGTCATCTATCTAATCTATTCACATGTACAGCTGCTGCTATAATTAGATTTACGCGGTGGCTTTATTACAGCTAGACTACTGGAAAGTATACATGTTTGTATATTAGGAATAATTATTGCCATTGCAAAAACAATCTTTGATAAATTAAAATGTTCAATATATATATATATATATATATATATATATATATATATATATGTATGTATGTATATATGTATATGTATGCATATATGTATATATATATGTGTGTGTGTGTAGTGCGTGTATATTATACGTATATATACTGTATATATACATGTATATATATATATATATATATATATATAGAGATAGTAGATAGTAGATGTATGTATGCATGTATACATACATACATACATACATACACATACATACATACATACATGCATACATACATACATACATACATACATACATGTGTGTATACATACATACATATATATATATATATATATATATATATATATATATATATATATATATATATATACATGCATGCACACGCACGCACACACACACATATGTATGTATATATACATATACATACATACATACATGCATATATACATACATGTGTGTATATATATATATATATATATATATATATATATCATACTGAACCACATGCATATATAATCCAGTTTGCCTCTGCTGAATATATAAATAAAATAATATAAAGTCATATAATTTATACAAATAATTTAATAACTATCTGTGTATGTGTGTGTATGTGAGTGTGTACGCGCATGCGCGCTTCAGGATATGCAGTATTGGAAACAATCGTCCTGAAGATTATTGTATCAGTGATTTTAAAACACAGTTCTCATGACAGATAGATTCACAATATCGACCAAAAAATCATGAAAAATCGACTTACAGTTCCTCTAAAATTCTTAAACCGTATAATTTTAGCTTGATATTCACTATAAACTTTCATTTCTTAACATACTTTACTAAAGGAGGGTCACGAGCCTAAAATGCTGCGGACTGCTTGATCCAGCGCAGTGTCTTTCGATTCGCCGGACTGTGATGACGAACTACCGCTACTACTGCCGGACAATGTATTCGCAGGACGTTTCTTAAGATTGAGAATGCTGTCAATGGCAGATTGTACTTGCGCGGTGATTTCGTCGTGCTCATTGCCGGCATTACCACTCTCGCTACTCGTCACATGTACAGTATTACTTGGACATTGTGCTTGCGAATGCAAAGCCAATCCGTCCAAGCTGTCAGCATCCTCTAACAAATCTCGCTCGAGATCAGTGGCACTACTCCAACGCCTATCAAAAGGTGTTGGAGTTACATCTTGTTCACAATCGTCCTTCATGATCATATTCGAGACACTAGGTACATTCGCACGAAGACACTCGCCGTTTGCTCGTGTCCTTTCAATTTTCGATGATCTCGTTACAGCCGTAACAGCACACGCACTATTACCACTATTACCGTTACTACCGGTTTTACACCTCAAGGTGTCTGCAGTGGATGGATATACTCCCAGTTCTTTCTGGATTTCCAGCCACTCGTCATAATCACCACTGGTACTGCTTGTAGTCTTAATAACTGGTTTACATTCCATTTCGTCACTCGGGAAGTCATCCTCTAGTTCACGTTTTACAGATACATTAACTAGAGAAGGTGATGTTAATGTCGATTTGTCCTCTTCTATAAGGCCAGGTTCAACCTTTGGCACTAACGGTTTTTCTTCTTTCTTAAACTCTTCTGCAATTTTATATTTGCGATATGTATATTCATATACATGCATATATGTAAAATATTAAAAACAGATTTTTTAAATAAGAAAAAGACATGACAAAAAAGAGAGAAAGTGAGCAGCTTTGTTAAGAATGTAGGTAACATAGAAATAATATAGTTGTGTATGTACAGTTTTGAATGTATATGTTCAAAATATGAAATAGAGATGTAACAAAATAAAAAATTTTGTAATTCCAGAAGAAACAAATACATGTATACATATTTGTATATAATATTAGATTTTATAACTATATTGATATAGAGATAATAAAAAATACATATAATTTACCGTTAACTTTTGCCTCCTGTTCTCGTAACCTGTTGAGAATATTTTGTTCTTCAGCCACAAAAGTTCTGTCAATCATCATCAATTCTGATGTTCTCACTTCACGCTACAATTTCAAAAATGTTAATGCAATCTCTTATTTGAAAAAGAATATTTAGAATATTTCTTTATATTTCGAATTTTTAGAATATTTCTTTATATTTGGAATTTAATAAGTTGAACAATAACTGATATAAACGATTTAAATATTTTAACTGTCAAATTGGATTAATATGCAATTTTAATATTTTTAAATATTTTTTTATACTTTTTAATTTTAATATTTTTTTATTAATATGCAAAAAACTAAAATTTCTATCAGAAACTAAATTTAACAATCATAATTATATTAAATAAGTAAATCATATTATTTATACCATGCTTTCCATTAAAAGGAGGTATGTATATTTATTCATCATTGCGTTGAATTTGCCCAATAGATGTTTTGCAGTCTCCTCAAATCTTTCGTCTGCTTTTGCCAAATCCTTGAGACTTAGTACTTGTTCATTTAAACAATGGTATCTCAATAAACGTTTGCAAGCATCACGCTTACTTGAAAATGGTGTATTCATATCTGGATTGATTGCACCACCTTGATCGATTTTTAGCTGTTGTTCCATTCTGCAAGTAATATAATATAATATAATATAATATAATATAATATAATTAAATATATCAATATATCATAAATCTTAAAAAAAATGATTTATTAAATGTGAATTTTATATATAAATACATACAAATCGCTACGATTCAATTGTCTACAAATTGGACTAGTCGCACGCCTTTTTATGCCTTGTCTTGGGCTTATTAAAGGACTTGAGTTGCTATTGGGACTGATGAGTTGCTTCGTCGTATTTCCACCAGTGTTTACAGGACTCTGAATCCTCTGTGTTCCCTTGCCCATCATCCTAGGCGAAGTTACTTGTCCTGCAGGTGAACCACTTTGAATCTGAACCTGTACAGGAGAAGAGAGTTCCTGTTTCACAGGACTCGGTGTTTGTATATTTGGCTTGATGTCCAATGGATCTGTTTGACATTGTGTGGATTGTTGCATGCTTGTTTGATGTTGCTGTGTTTGAACTTGGGTTAATTGTTGTGCGTTGCTTTGTAATTGCAGAGCTGTTGTTGCAGAGGTAATCGGTGGAGAGAAGATTTGCATATTCGCAGAGGACGGATTCAACATCTGATTCCCATGATTTTGATAAAATTTGTGCTGCTTGGTGTGCGTACTCTGGTGTATACTCTGTGTCACAGTGTTCGATATAGTCGGTTGTTGTCCTTGCACATTCGGCGAAGTGCAGTTAATGTTCTGTAATAATCATTATCATATGTGTGTATATACAAAACATAGAATCACAAAATAAATATTAATAGTAATATTCTGCTTACCGTGATATTAATGTAATTAATATTAGTATTACTCGGCATTGTTACAGACGCTACAGTAGTTGAATTTAGACTTTGAGATGTTACTGGCATAGCAATGGTGGAGGTCTGAGTCTGCGTTTGAGTTGCCGATGTCTGATTCTTGAATGAATTCTGTAGATGTAGATTTGACGCAACTGTTGAAACCAGGCTTACATTGAATGTTGGTTCAGCAGCCTAAAATGGATTAAATATTGCTTATTAAATATAACATAAATTTATGAAATTAAAATTTCATAACTTTTATTTTTTACACGTTTTGCGCGCGCAATTTCTAAATATTATTTTGTATTTTTGTATTAGTTGTTGTCATTTCTAATATACTTACGCTATTGACAGGATGAGTAGTACTACTAACAATCTTCCCACTAGCAATAATTCTTGCTTGTTCCTCACATAATTTCCTTAATGTTGAGTTATTTGACGAGACAGATTTTCGAGATGCAAGAGATTGAATCTGTGAGTGAATGTTTTTCAGCATTTGCTGCTTGTGAGCAGGAAGCTGAATAGTTTGTATTCTTTGTACCATTTGACCATTTGAAGGAACTGACACATGACTACTGGCAGAGGACGAAACCAAGGGACCATTTGCTATAACTTGAGTTGATTCGCTTTTAGCAGGATTTGCATTTTGCGATACCATAGTATTTGTCTTATTTGGATTATCAACTTTTTGTAAATTAGACGTATTCGTAGTGATCATTGTTGGTCGAGTAGCGGTTACCGTCTTCGTCGTCTAAAAAGTAAAAATAAATTTGCAAAAATGCCATAGTAAAAGCCAAAAGGCACATGATGTACATAAATGTTTTAATAGTTTTACTATACAGATTTTCTAATTTTAATGCATTTTTAGAATTTTGAATGCAAGTCAATATATTATTGAAAATAATTTCTAACTAGAAATAGATAAAACAGATTTGACGATATAAATATAAAAAAAATACTTATATTATTTACACATACCTGTGAATTTACAATACTTTGAGCAGTGACAGCAACTTTCGTCTTCTTCACAATTTTCGCTTTCTTTGATTGATTATTACCCAAGTTTTTAATTTGCTGTTGATTCAAATTGTCAATAAATTGACTAGGGAAGCTAGAATTTTGAATCTGTATGTGTGGCGGCATTTGAGATGGTGCGGCTTGCACAACAATATTCTGAATATTATTTTGAATTGTTGGAGCTCCACCAGAACTGTTCACGATTATCTGACTCGTTGGAGTATTGATCTGGACACCTTGCAAATTCTGATTATTCGCATCCGGCTCGCCGATTACTATTTTCTGCGTCTGATTTTGATTTTGCGTCTGATTCGTCGCATTCAACTGTCCGGCCAGGAATTGTTGCAAGAGCTGCTGACTGATCACCTGCATCTGCCCGTTTGCGTTGGCGATTAATAGCTGATCGTTAGGATTTAAGTTACTCAACGCATTTAAAATTTCAGGTGTAATTTTGGGCGCATTGTTCAATATGTTGTTTGCTGCTGAGTTGAGTATATTTGCACCGTGGGATTCTACCTTTTGAGATTCATTTTGGGTAGGAGTGTTAGAAGCAGGAGTAGTTGTAATCAATATATTCTGATTCTGATTATTTTGTTGCGTATTAATTCCTTGCTGTAAAACATTGGCAGAGTTTTGGGATTCAAAGTGATGTGCGTTAACGGAAGAGAAGGTATTCGCTGTCACTACTTTCTGCTGTTGAACATTCACATTTTGTTGGACACTCGTGTTATGTAACACAGCAGATGTGTTTTGTTGTTGTAAACTCGTCATGACATTCTGTTGCGTATGAGCTATATCTTTGATAGTTCCCGATTGTAAGTTTTGTTCTATATTCTGAACATTACCAGCAGTATTTTGCTGCAACACATTAATTGTATTTTGTTGAATACTTGAATGCAAAACATTCATAGTGTCGTGTTGTTGCATAGCGTTACAAGAGCTTTGTTGTTGCAATATATTCATGGAATTGTGATGAATGTTTGAACTCTGCAAATTTTGTTCAAATATCTGTTGCACATTTTGAGTTTGTACAGTTTGTGCAGTAATTTGCTGATTATGTTGAAACAATGGTGACTCTTGTTGAAGCGTTAGAGTCTCTTGTTGACTTGTTTGTTGAAGACTTTGATTAGCTTTAGATATATGATCATTTTGTACTATTGAACTACCGGGCAATGATTTCTGCACATGAACTCCATGCTGTTGCTGTTGTGTTTGTTTTCCCAAATTTTGTCGTATATTCGTAGTTATACAAGCATTCGTGAGTCGTACCTGACTAGATTTTTGCAAGGAAATGTTGGAATTCTGTTGATTGGAATTTATTTGATTCGTATTAGACATTCGAGGACCTTGTATGTTAAACATCGTAGGCGATGGCTTTGCGGACAAGATATCCGAAGTATTCAAAGAAACATTACCGCTCTGCGATAAAATAGGATTCGAGGACTTAGACTGCATTAGGTTTTGTACATTTACATTCTTTGACGTTTGTATCTCCAATGATTGCAATGGTCCAAGGTTGTTTTGAACACAGATGCTCGGTATTGAATTGGTCTCTTGAGAAACAATATTAATATTCTTTTGTTGATTCATCGATTTTGAATATATCTGGCTGTGATGTGGACTAGTAGTACAAACGATATTTTGCGAGCACGTAGAGCTTACAGTATTAGTAGAGACCTGATTTCCACTGGATAAAGGTGATTTGACAAATTTCGGTCTCTGTTGAGTTGTAGTTTGAGCAGGTTGCGATGTGTTTTGCGCCTGACCGAAAAGTTGCGAGATAATCTGCGAATTTTGTCCACTACTTTGGGTCAGAGATCGTATCAGCGCTTGTGCGGTTGCTGAATCTATTTCAGGCTGATTGGGTTCCGGGGTGTGATGTAAAACAACTTTACCGTCTTCTCCAACTGCTAATCGCAATTGTCCTGATATTGCATTTTGCACAGGCATCTGAAGTTGGGCAACAAGCTGACTATTGAATGTTTGTGATACAGATGCTTGCGTGTTCGTTGTATTTGTTGCAGGTACTTGGATTAGATTTTGAGTGGAATTAGCAGGAATTGTTCCTTGCGATGAAAGTTGGCCCAACGATTGTCCAGAATTAGTTTCACTTTGTTGTGGAACTTGACAAGGAATCTCGGTTTCAGTTGTCAATTCGGTATCAAAAATATCATCATCATCCCCGATACCCGATATTTTCATAATACTGGCAAGATCTAGTTTCGGTGGTTCGTCGTCTTTCCGTTTAGCTTTTTTCTTCTTTTTTGCTTTCTTCTTAGGAGGTGGCAATAGATTTTGCTCTGAGACAGTTTGTGTACAGGAAGCATTGCTAGCAGTATTGCCAGAAGTGACTTGTGCGATTTGTGATTGGGGACTTTGCACCATAGCATTCTGAATTACGATGGAATTGCCAGTTCCTGAATTAGCTATAGAATATTCAAAAGTATGGCAAATTAATATAAAATTTTCCACAATACACTAAAGCAACTAAACTTAAATATCTCTCTATTATAAATAAAAAATATCTCTATTATATATCTTTATTATAAATAAAAAAAAATATAGAATTTAATTTAGTTGATTCTAAACATTTCCAGCATCTTAAACACATTTTTAATATAAATAAAATAATAATAATAGTATTCTTATAATTCATTTTGCTACAATATTGTTAGATGATAGTAAACTTACATGGTGCAGGACTAGATGGAGTATGTCTTATTACTGGAGAAGCAGTTGGAGGAAATCCATTGGGTACAGCAAAAAACGCAGGTGTAATCCCCTGTAGTTGCATACCTTGTGCTGTGACAACTCTTACTAACTGTTGTTGTGTTAACTATAATCATAAAGTAAGTATATTTAATTAATTTCTTTTATTTTATTGGATACTCTCTCTTTCATCTTATCATCATAATTTAAAAAAATTTATCTAAATTTCAAAGTAAATTATATATATTCCTAAAATTATCGATTTTATACAAAATATAACACTTTCACTTTACTTTTTCCAGTTTAATTGAAATATTGTAAATGTTTTATTACAATTATATATTATGATCAAATTAAATTTATATAAATTCGAAAAACAATTGAATATCAATTGGTCAGTACATTATATATATATTCAAAATACAAAGAAATTTTTTAAATTCATAACAAAAATTAATTCATAAAATATTAAATTAATAATTCTTATAGTATATAAAAAACATTTTTTAAATATTTTGTTTTCGATGAAAAGCGCATGATCGTTTCAATATAAAGATTTAATAAGCAATAATCATGATTATGAAGCATAGATGAATGAACAAATGAAACCATCACCTGTGCAGTATGTGTTTGTTGCTGCGCGCTTGCTGGCGTCCTTAGTATGAGTTGAACGCCTCCTGGTTGTTGCTGTACAATGACAGGTCCAGTTGACGGCAATACCTACGTTTGAAATGTGACAAATAAATGAAGCATAAAGCAATTTTTTGTGATAATAGAAATGTAAATAAGCAGTTATATAATAGATGTAAAATGTATCAAAATCTTATATAACATGATCTAATGTATATATATTTTCATTAACTATATAATGAACATGCAGATGAGATATAATTGAGATATAAAAAAGTATAATATATAATAATAATAATAATATATTATAATAATAACCTGATTCAATACTAAGCCTTGTGCCGTTGGAATCATTGTTGCTGTAGTCGGACTTGGTTGTGGTCCAGCAAGAACTAGTTGTGGCTGAGTCTGTTGTGTTACCTTTAAAGAGAAAAAGAAATATACACTTTAATTAAATATAAGATCTTACGTTGAAAAGCAAAAAGAAAAAAGAAAATTGAATAAAATATTTTATGTACAAATGTGTGATATTATAAATATTTTTGAGTTATCTCTAGAGTTATAATAAGACATAATGTAATAATTTATTTATAATATGATTAATATCTAATTAATTTTACTATTTAACAATTAATAAAGAGATGCGTAAATATCATTAAATATCATTAAAAAATAGACTATACTTGATTTGTGATTGTAGTAGTAGCTCGTTGTGGTTTTTGCTGAGAAGTAACAGCTTGCTGATTTGGTGGTTTTGGTAGAATTTGCGGCGGTTGTTTAGCGGGTTTGGCCGCTATTTGGATTTGTTGATTTCCAAATAATTGGGTTCTAGTCACCAGTTGAGTTGGAGTGGACTGATAACCTTGTGGTGTACCATGAATTATTTGTAACACCTGCATCCCTTGTTGTAGTATGGGTGTATTAGGCCTAACCTGTGTGGAATGTAAAAATACAAAATTTTAATATATGTATGCTCTAAGATGACATTCTTAAAAAAAAAAAAAAATAAATAAAGTTGAAAGAGGAAAAAGAAAATATACAGACAGTAGTCATTCAAAAATAGTTTCAGGAAATATGTACCAAATTAAAAGAGATAATAAATTTAAGTACAAAAATTTACAAAGAAAGTACATCTGATAAAAAAATATATACAAGATATATAAGCTATATGTACAAGATGTATAAATATAACTATATTATATATTTTTTCATATATATTGTATATATATATATATATATATATATATATATATATATATATATATTGTATATAAAATTATTATATTTGTGTTATATTAGTATATTTTAAAAATTAGAGTAATAAATAATTTCTTTCTCTCAGGAAAAAAAGATCATCATATATTTTTAAAACATATTTTGATATATAAAATATGAAAAAAATTTTTGTGTGTACACTTTTATTATTTTCACAACCTTTAAGATTCATGATCTCTTCCAATTGATGGGAATCTTTAATTATTTCTATTGTCAGATAAAATTACTAATGTATACTATTAAGTAATAATGTTAAGTAAATAATGATATGCAAAAAACGAATCATGTTTCGATCGTGTAATGAATTGTTTTATATAAAAAAATTTATATATAAATCAAATATGCTGTAATAAGGGTAACTAAATTTTTCAATCGATTAAACTTCAAGTAATGTGAAAATGACAAGTTTAAACAATAACAAAAATATATTTTAATAAAACAATAAAATTAAAGATATCAACAGAAATATCCTATTGAATTCTAAAATGCATTCTATTCTAAAACTACAGAAGAGCCTAATTTAAAATAAGCAATTATAATAACATAATTTCAATATTATGCAAAATAAGTTCTTACCACAGGTGGACCAGGACTACCTCCAGGCGCTGGGCTTCTATTGTTGAGAGAATTATTTCCGCCTAATAGATGAGGGCTTTTCGCAGGGGGATATGGACTAAGTACAGGGCTCTGTATTTGGCTAACGCTCATCGGACTTTGCATAGGGCTTTGCATTTGTATATTAAAGTTACTGTTCGAGGTCGATGTGCCGACCGGACTCGGACTATTACGATTGGATTGTATTGAGTTTGAAGCCGGACTTCTAAGTAAAAGTCGATTAGGGCTAGGACTCGGTGTAGGTGGTGCTATATTAGACGCCGGACTCTTCAGGGGTATTGAAAATGGACTACCCGGCGAACTAATATTTTGGTTTTGAATATTTTGCATAGATTTAACAGTATTCATAGTACTGACCACATTCGATGGTTGTGTCGTACCCGTTAATGCTACTGACGCACTTAAGCCAGGGTTTATCCCCTGCGAATACTGTCGCTGTGGTTGAAATCCAGTCGATTGGGAGGAACTTAAAGAAGAAACATGACTCAATGACATAATCGGTTCATTTGATGCAGATATATGTACATTCGATGTTGAGATATTGGATAAATTAGCGTGCATTGTACCAAGGTGTGGTATATTCGTAGTGAGATTCACGTTCGAAGCGTGATTCACATTTGCAGTGGTTGTATGAATTGACTCACTAGGTGTGCTCGTGAATATGCTGGAACTCGTTAGAGTTCCGGAATTAGAAATTGGCGAGATGTTCGTATTAGGATGCTGCGATATAGCAGAATTTGGTACATGTGCTAGGTTTGATGATCCAACAATGTGCGGTGCAATACTTTGAATGCTTTGTATCGCTGGGAATGGAAACTGTGCACTACTAGAATTCAAGCTAGTCGGCGTCAGACCAGTTGCCAAGGCGTTTACAGATCTATTAAGACCTTGGTTTACACCAGAATTTATACTGGTAGTCGTCAAATTTGCATTCGGATTAATAGCAGATAAACCAGATACACCGGAATTCGTGGCGGTCAAATTGGTATTTAATGTAAGATTCTGATTCACATTCGATGAATTCAGAGTTGTCAAATTTGGATTTACACCGGTCAGTCCCGCATTTACTCCCGATAGCCCAGAATTAATATTTGTAGAATTTATCGTATTAAGCCTGTTTATTCCAGTGTTTACTCCTGTATTTATGCTATTTATATCTTGTCCCAGATTGGACAAACCATTATTAATATTATTTGAACCAATGTTGGACGTCAGATTGGAATTAATAGCATTTAAATGATTCAGGCTAGGATTTATCGCAGTCAGCCCTGTGTTTATACTCGGTAAGCCCAAATTGAGCAGAGGATTTGATGTGGTAATAACATTGGAAGTAAGAGATGTAAGACTGGTATTTAGAAGTGACAGTGGCAATCCCATATTAAGGCCCACCCCAAAAGTGGGGGTGGCCGGGGGTAGGCCCATACCAGTCCCCGAGGGATTTATGGTACTCTGATTCAACTGATTTAATTGATTTACGTAAACTATGTGATTTCCAGTTGTCGATCCATTTCCTTGTTCTTGGGGCTGTAAAAACGAGCAATATTGGAATAATATCATCCACAAAATATTCTCTAAATCAATCAAAGTGACTTACATTACTCGATGTCTGTTGCAAAGCAAATGTTAATGACTGACCGCTGGTATTCTGGGCTTGTAATTGTTGTAACTGCTGCAACTATATATAAAATTGACAAATATCAAATAATGATATTCATTCAAGATTTATTTCATTATTTCATGAGATTCATGAAGATTTATTATATTAATTCAGAGAAATTTTACAAGATCTATTTATTTTGAAACTTTTTATATATATTTTAAATAAAATAAATGTTTGAATTGACAAAATATATGTACAGAAGAGAAGAACAATGTTTGGGACTTTTAATTAAAAAAAGTAATTGAAAAAAATTATATGCTTTTATAGTCTTACTTGTTGTTGGGTCAAAACAGCAACTGGATTATTACGTGGACGTGCATTCGGGGAAGTTGTAGAGGATACTGAGTCCCCAAGAAGAGGGCGTGACTGAGGCTGCTGCATGCCCACGCAGCCCCTCTTTACTATGGGTAGCGTCTAGCCACCTTTTCAGATTATTTTCTTTCTTTCCTATTAATATAAAATTCTAATTTATTTATAAATCTTGACAGAAATTTATAAAAAAAACTTCAATATAAAATATAAAATATATTTTATATCCTGAGAAAAAGATTGATTTATTGAGATTGATAAATGATATCAATAAAAATTTATAATAAAAAATGTAGTTAAAATGTTTTGATTTTTCAAGAAATTTTATATTTTAGTATCCAAATTTATTAAAATTTGGTGTATAAATGTACATATATGTTAACTATTACACAAATAACTTATTAACTATTAACAGAAATATTATATTTACCAAAGTTGTTTAATGGTCGCTGCAAACGGTATTTGCGTTTCGGCGCCACTCAACACGTCTGCGACCTATGTCTCCTGTTCCTGTCATGCATATAATTTCGTATTTTGTCCAAAGCTCAGGCAGCACTGTATTAATTTCTCAAAGTGCTTATATCCACATATATTGTTAATGTTTCCAAAGATATTATTCCAGTACTAATCATTCTTGGCCATTATAGGCATTACTTTGTTGTATATTGAAAGTAGTTCTTTTTTGAACTACTTTATCCATTAAAGAATAACTGCTCAATTGCATTGTGAATATATCCAGACTTATATTTAAAATGCATCTGTCGCAAGATTCCATCCATTTATAAATGCAGCAATATTACGTTTGCCCATGACAGCACATTCAATATATGCACAGAGGACAGTATCAAATGTTGTTTCATAAATATAATTCCTTTCCCATTACATTCTATCCCAAGTCTAAGAAGTAACTCACAGACATTCTTGGATATTTATCAAATGTTTTAAGTGTAGTATCACAACGTTACGTCTTTGCTCACCAGATATTCATCGAAGCAATTGTTTCTTCTCAATAAAAGCGTTTCTATCGTTGTTACCCACACTACACTTCTATTTGCACAGATTTTGTCCGCAACTTTTGTCCTGCAAAAAGAAATATCAAACTCAAATGTAACAGATGCATATTAAAATGTTTATATAAAAATCAATGTAATCTAAGAAATCCTTTCAGATTATTTCATGACAAAATTAGCTTAAGCTACAAAAAATTTCTTTCGCAAACGGGGAGATAAACGAGAGATTAAGAAAACGGTGTAACATATTACACGAATGATCGAACGTTGCTACATGTCAAAGCAATAACAATTCCTAGTTCGCATAGTAATTTGAAGGAACCGGGAGATCTCGGCAAAATGATCACGATCCCGAATTCGACAGCTGGAAGCATATTTGGAGGTTATAACTGGCGCGCCTGTGTGCAAGCATACGTGCCACACAAGCCACACTAACACGTACACACACCCATACGAAGTGAATCACATATACAACACCTCACTCTCACTTACGAAGGTACCAGCGGCGCGCGATTGCACACAACAAAAGGCCCGACTGACAAGGCGTAAACAAAAGAAAACGCGAGCATCTGGCGAAAATTTCGCGCCCCGGGCGATCAAGGAAGCCGACGGACGGCGCTGCGACACGCGTGTTTGGTGACTGACGCGCAAAAATGCGCGTAGCGTCGCGACGAAAAATTGTCAATATTACCTCTCCGCCGCGAACGCGGTTTTGCCACCCCGTGTGTTTTCCTCCTGGGAATTTTCGCAAGTCTCGCGGCGATTTGCCTCCGTGCGATCTCGCGTCTTCGGCGCGTCTCAACGCGCCTCGTCCGAAAACAACGCACACGGAGCACGCGCGACGACGATATTCTACTGAAAATAATAAACTTTTCAGTTACACGACAGTTCCATGTACGCGTTACACTATTCGGTGGCAACGGCCATCATGTATTTATCAATGCTGCCATTACAGCACATTGCGGACTATAAAATCCCAGATCGCCACTATCGCTATTGGCGACACCTCGGATTAACTTTTTGCAACTGTGGAGATACGAAATAACCGAAGGGATGTGATAAAGCGTATTCCTATACACGGTTAACGCTAGGGAATGACATGTGACTTACTTAAAATGGCCAATCAACCTCTCGCTTTTCTGGATACAATAGTTCGATAATATGTAATGAGAAATGATTAGCTATCCCATATATTGTTTTTTTTATATATTTTCTATCATATAATAACCGCGCATGATTAAAAGATTAAAAAAAATATATATCTACAGAAATAAAATAACTTGCAGTGTGTTATCTGTTTAGATTATCAAATTATATATATTATCTTTTTTATCTTAAGAAAAAGTAATTTCTCAAAATAATATCCAGCATGTTTAGTCCATACATCTCGCGCATATACACACCATATAATAGAATTTTAAAATATCTTATACATCAATATCTTTTTAGTTAACAGTATATCGTTTTAGTAAACAGCAAATATATGTATCAGATATGTAGAAATTATCTGTAAAATGGCATATATGTTTTCTTTTTAAAAAATAAAAACTTATAAATAAAACTACTACATATACTATTCAAAATTGTTATTAAATTTACAGTTATTTAGGTGATATACTTAATTTCATTTACATAAATTTGTAAAATGTAATATATGTCTCCATCTTATCTTAGATACATTTTTATATATCTTTTATTTTATCTTTAATTAGATGATTTAGAATACTGATAATTTGACACATAGATTCTTGTGTAAAAGATATATTTTCTTTTTATTTAATACTACAAATAAGACTGTTAGAAAAAAAATATAGAAAATTCAATTAATTTCTATACAAACTATAAAACGTATGCTCTATCATTGTTATTGATTACATATTACACTTTGAAGAAATTTAGGATCCAACTACATACGCTACGACTGTCGCATGGTCTAGTTTGCCAGGTATCATAGATATCTTCTCTAGTGTCTTTTTTCTTCGAGATCTCTGCTCTTGCTTTGAAAGCTGTATCAATTGACCGTCTTTATGTTGTGCATAATACAATTCCGTGTCTTCTAGAATTCGTCTTTTTGCAGCAGTTATGCGCACCTATAGGACAAAAAAAAAATCAGTGTACTACAAGAAATATTACATAAAAGTTATACACTCTTACCGCAAAGTCTAAAAGAAGTTCGCACAAATGTTTGGCACTATTGCATGGCGGTCCTTCTCCAGAAACTCCACGTCTCAACAGATCTTCCATTCTGAGTAGTGTGAGTTCGTGTCTTTGATAAGCTTCAACTACTGGTAGATTGTTGCTATTCACATTATTACTATTACTTGATTCTGTGTGTCGGAGATTTTCTGTAGATTTTCGACGCGTTTTTGATCTTGCATCGTAACTCTTTATCATGGCGTCAGCACTACTATTGTAATTTGGTAAGACTGCAAATTTTCCCACTACAGGATCAAAATTATCCGAAATTCCATCGCTCGTCAAAAATACTATATCTCCTCTTTCAACTTCAGTTATGGCCAGCGTTAAGTTATTCAATTCAGGATTAGAGCCATCCACTGGACCTAGAGCTCCTAAGGCATCTCGCATGTCTCGCATGCAGTGAATATCGTGAGATCCTCGTGTTATCTCTCTCACCCCAGTTTTCCTGTTTCGTTTTTACATAAGAGATGATTATCATAGGTCTAGCATATTATGTATTTCAATTTATAATTCTGAATATAATAAATATATATATACCTCGAGTATACATAAGCTAGACTGTCACCAACATTGCAGGTACAGGCAATATATTTTTTCTGGCATATATTTGTATCAGTACTTGAATTTGGCAGTGGAAGGATTGTGCATACTGTTAAGGTAGTGAGCATTCCTTGTTCCTGAAGAATTAGTGAATGTGCTGCATGGAATGAACGAAGTAATGCTATAAATACATCTTTTGTTGTCATTTCGCTATTTATAGATGGACAGAACAGAGCCTGGTTCAAATACTCTATACTTCCATGAACTGCAGATCTGGCTGCTATACTCGCTTTTGTACCTAAAATTTCCAACAGTAAAGTATCAACCTTATAATATTTAATTAAAATAGATTGGAGTCAATGTCAAAGTTTTACTACTTTTAATCATATATAATTAAAGCAATGTATGTAAAACAAATCAAAGCTAATTATTTTTCTGTGAATTGTTGAATGATTTTTTAATAAGTATCTGAAAAATTTGAAGATATCTTTTTTTATTGAATATATAGTAAAATTATAAATAATTTACCAAACTAAACTTCTATATTTTTATATTTGATTTATTTTCCATGTCAATATATCCTATATCTTTTTATAATATATTATTTCTTTTACCCCAATTGACACCATCTGCAAGAGCTAATATGGCAGAGCTTGGTCTTGCCACAATGCCGAAACAATCGGCTATTGGTTCTCCATTGTTAATATTATTTGTAGGATTTTTTTCATATAGTGTAGTTGCAATTCCATATGCGTTTTCATGAGGATTACACCAATCAGTAACTCCAGCAATTTTAATATTTGATGTTGTTGATCCTGCAAAGTTTTGTATTGTTATTTTAGAATGATACAAAAACAAATATGCTTTATTAATATTACTAAATTCTAAACTTACCACTTCTATACTGTTCATTTTGATCTAACATATCAATGTAATCTATATCAGTGTCACTAATACTTAAATGTTTCTGTTGAAGATTGACTGCTGTAAGACCACTATCGGGACCGGTATAAGCTGCAAATATATCTTCATTTTCTTGAAAATTATCGAGTTGCCTACTCGGCAATTCTTCTGGATTTCGGCCGTGTAAAATTGACGGGCCTTCTTGTTTTGTTTCTAATCTAAGAATATTGATTATACTCATATTAAAAGAAAGTAAGAGAGAATATTGAAAAATATTGCCCGGGAATAAGAAACAGTATATATAATATATAGTTTCATTTTCATATATACTACAATTAATTGACATTTTTATTTTAATGTTTACCCATTGAGATAACGTGTGATAAAACAGCCACCAGGAAATTCCTCAGTTAACGATTGTGGACTTTGAAGTGACTGTTCTCCAAGACCTATACTTTCCACAGCCCCAGCCAAGTTGCTAATAGATAGTTGGCGCATAAAACCAGCAACTTTCTTCCGTAAACTTGGCATCTTTCAAAGAAGTCCACATAAAGGATACATAGCAATTAAGAATGTTAATTAGTGTCTAACATTACTTCACTTGATGAGAGGCTCATACCATAGTTATAGCTGCCAGCAATAGGTCTCAGATCAAATCTTAAAACAATTCATATAAAAACATGTTTAAAAATTTTAAATTAGTAGCTATATATTGTTAGATAAAATGATATATATATATATATATATATATATATATATATATATATATATATATATAATAAACTAGTCTAGATTAAGTGGAGCAAGCTGGTTTTTTATATGCCCAAATGATGTTGACTAAAGTAATAAAAATAATAAAAAATGTATAATTGCATATGTAAATATACATCATTTAAATAAAATAATATAAAAATATACCAAATATAATAAAATCTTCAAATTGTTTAAAAGATTTTCAACAAGTACTTAAAATTTAAAGAGATGTTTGTTAAAGTTATATAAGTAAATTTATTAATAAAAATTTTTATTTTTACACTTACTCCAATCTGCATTAATACAAAGTTTACAAGCAAACAGGCATCATATCTTTCTTAAGATAAGATAAGAATTCAATTCAACTGTTAATGAAATATTTTTCTATACTCTAATTCTTTATACAGAGATCCATTACTCCAGAGTTCTCTTATTGACACAATTTGCTTTATTCTATTAATCATATGCGAATTGGGACAAATATCGACGAAATATATATATATGTATAATTTAAAAAAATTATGTGTATACATGTTTTGAAGAGAATCTATGAACTGACTGGCGTGTCAATTACATCGCGCATCGACAATAAGACGTGATAAAACAGTTACCTGGGAAAACACTCACTGCGCGAGAATGAGATCACGATGCATGCTGCACAAGCCTTTTTCACTTTACCGCCATATTGGCAATGTGTCAATAACCAACTGACTATACAAGAGCGACGGGTCTAAACCACAAACACAGATCTCTTTTCTCACAATACTACAATCTTGTCGTAACGTCAGCGACCGATTGCGGCCCGTCACTCGCATGTGCATACATACATGGATATCGGAACGTTGTACGCGCGAGCGCGATTAATATGGATAATAAAGCGGTATCAACGGATGTCACGACCTCGACAACGTTCTCATCGAGGTACTTATATGTATATATGTACGTCACATACGTAACGGAATCGAGAAATTAATATTTACTCTAATTCTCGCGCAGCAACCGAAATCAGCTGATGGCGAATCGGTCCAATCGGCCATCAGCCAAGATAAAACGATTCGCTATATTGCGCTATCGCGCGTGTGCGTCTCAGTGTGCGTTGCAATATAATAATATAATAATATATGCTACACAAGTCGGTACGACTATACTGCATCGCACCGATGACAACGACGATAACGATGACTGTTGTGCTCTTTTTTTGGTCTGCTTTGACATTTGACGAGTCAATATGGCATCCTCGTCACAGATGAGAGTCCGCATTTTTTTGTGGTTATTTTAGAGAACATTTTTGTTATTCCGCAAATCGCATATCGTATTTGGACTCAGTATTGAATACTTGTGGCAGGGAAATTCGACAATTGACGCGATCTCGAATTAATCGCGGTTATCTTCGATTTTAACGTACAATTTTGTGATAGGAGTGTTTAGTCAATGTATTAGTATTTCTTCACTTCCTTGTGTGAAATTATTATTACGTAATCATAATATTTAAAATATCACACCTGAGTGAGATTGGCAAGAAAATGCTTACTTTCCTCCAATGACGTTCTGTTTCGATTAGGAAAGTATCCGAGAAAGTTTATAATTTCTTTTATACAATTAATTCGTGTACTATTCACGTGACATATTATTTTGACAAACGTTTCGATACGGAAGAAAATTCTTCGTTTTATACTATCCTACTTGGAATCACATGATCTAATATGCGCGGGTATAATTTATTTAAAATTATTAAAAAATGAAGATGTGAAATATATCAGTGGTCATGCATTTTTATTAATGTTGCATTTTAAAGGTACAAGATTGTGAATACACAGATGCCTAATATTCTATGAAAAGTCAATAGAATAAAAAAAGACCAGAAATTAAATGACAGCAGAAATATAAAATGTTTGAATCTCCAAGAAGTCTCCAGGAAGTTTGCATCGATTTCATCTGCGGTAACGTTCTAGGCTTGTGTGAAGTTCATCTCGGTGATACAAGTCTACATTCTTCCAGTATTCCCAATAGTAGCACTGTTTCCAGTAAGTGTCCGTATAAAATTATATTGCAAACTTTGCATAATTAAAAAAGCATAAATTTTAGATCAACAAGATGTCTGTACATTGAATAGTAATAGTGCAGAAGTTGCTTTTGATACTACAATAAGTAGAACATTATCTAATGATGCTCCCTCCAACTCTGCAACTCGGCTTACCTTTAAGCATCCAGATGCCTTTTTGCCGGCCGAAGTATCGGAGCAATTATTATCCAACTTGTGTGAAAAAAAAACTTTGTCCGACTTGACAATTACACTCTTTGACTCCAAGACCACTAGATTAAGGTGACGAGATTCAATTTAATTAAAAGAAAGAATTTATAACGATATTTAATTTTCTTTTAGGCATGTACGACTGAAAGACGCGTCGACATTATCAACTAAAGGCTTAAGTGTTCTTAAGCAACATAAAGTTGTAGATTTAATAGTAAATGGACTTAAAATAACTGTTAATGATTTAATTAGTTGTTTAGGTGATTGGAGCATACAAAACCTTAGGTCGCTAAGTGTAGCTAAAGGAAGCTTTATGGATTTTTCAAGGTTATTATTAAGCTTCACACACATTACAACACATTTTTAAGTTGAGTTATAGGAGATTGTTGATAATTTTATAACTTTATACACATATTTTGTTGTAGACAACGCATGGTAGATATTGCAACATTAAACAAATTAAAGGCACTTCACACTTTGAATGTCTCAGGAACAGAATTTAATAAACATGGTTTGGATATAGTAGTCGAAGATCTTCCCCTTTTAGAGAGCTTAGATATATCTTGTACAAGAGTTGATGATATAACACCGTTAAGAAAATGTAAAAATCGTTTAAAGACATTAAATATGTACAATTTAAAGATAAGTGGGTGTGGAAGTTTAATACCAGTATTATTGGAGTTAAATGAATTAAGACATTTAGACATTTCCGATGAGAAAGATCCACATGGTTTTGAAGTTTTTGCACCAGCTAAACCAAAAATAACTGATTTTCTAAGAGCTCTTAATTGTATGCCTTATTTGACGACTTTAGACTTGTCGGGTGAGTTGAAAATGATATTTATTTACTTGACACAATATTATATTTATATATAATATTCAGGTAATTGTTTATGAAATTATTATTTATTCAACAAGAGGTTTTTTTTATTAAACAATATATTTTATATAGGTAAAGATGATATAAATCCGAAAGATTTAAAAAATTTTATTGCATCACATGGAAACTTGAGATTTCTGGGACTGGTGCATTCTGATGCTTGTTATGATGAAAGTTTCATAGATTCGACACATAAAGATTATAGACCCGAACTTGTTGTAAGTTGATATAATATTAAAATTAATTATATAGTTATACTGCTTTTATGTATTATTTTTATATATGCAAAAAGTTATATGCAAAAAAGTTAGGATCTATAATTTTACATTGTTATATCTTTATATGTTATGTCTTTATATCTTTATATTCTTTTTTATACACTTGTTATATCTTTGGATATATGTAAACTAACATTATTATTTGTAGAAAGTTTGATATTTTCTATCTCTTATTATTTTTGCCTCTTGTAATCCTTTTATTATTTGTAATAATTTTATTATATTTCATATATTGCATTATATTTTACATTTTAAATATATACAATTGTATATGTTATAGAGAAATTATAAAAATATCAATATTTGATATAAAATATTCTTACATCATTTTATTATATATATATATATATATATATATATATATATATATATATATATATATTATATATATATATATAAGCAATCAATTTTCATTTGTGTGATGTAAAATTGTGTTGCTGGAAAAATGTTTATTATTTATATTCTTATCATACACAATTAAAAATCAAAAGAAATATGCAAAGAAAATAATTTATAAATAATCAATAACATTAAATTGATAAAAACATTTCAACATTTCATTTATGATAAACAAAAAAGAATAAAAAATATTTAATAGAAAAAATAAATTGAAAATTTAATATAAAGTATATTTGTTTTTTGCTTCAGATTAGCGGTACAGCGACAGAATCTCAAATTTTGGAAGCTCTTAGAAGGTACACGTACAGGCCAATATATCTTCAAAAATGTTTGTTTAATTTATTTCGTTTAACACCAAATTTTCTCGAACCACGAGTCGATGTGATAAAATTAGTGTTACCTGGAATGAGAGAGCATCCACAGGAATTCCGTGTACAAATGGCAGCTACTGCATGTATTTATAATCTCACCAAGGGTGAATTAGCTCTTATGATTCATCCATCGATACTTAAACAGATAGTTGAATTAACATTATTAGCAATGGAATCATATCCAACTAATCATCAACTTCAAAAAAACACACTATTGACTTTATGCAGTGATAGAATCTTACAGGATGTTGCATTTGACAAATATAGGTAACTACATATGTATATATATATATATATATATATATATATATATATATATATATATATATATGTATATTATATGCTGAAATTTTAATTATGGTCATCATATAATAGAAAAGTACATCTTTTTTACTATAAAACTTGTGTGACATATATGTGTATTCATGATATATACTATGTTCAAATGTTTTAAAAGTTTTATTTAGATTCATTATTATTTGCAATAATATTATCCTTACATCTATATCCATTTTTGTTATAATATTTAAAAAATTAAGAATATTTTGTTAAATCGTAATATTATTAACATATAAATGAATGAAAATGTAATATACATTTCTATAGTTTTAAATGTATTCTGACACATATAAGTAAAACCAAAGTTAAAAATAATACTAGGGTAGACATACTAGAACTTTCAGCTGAAACATAGTTAATATTTTCATAATATATATAAATAAATATAAAAAAGAGAATTTTAATTTAACAGATGTGCAAGATTAGTTATGAATTGCTTATCGACATTTGATGATGCATCTATGAATCGTATGTCTGTGGCCATTTGCTCAATATTAGCAGCAAAGATATCGACTGTGGAAACATCTATGTTAGGTGCACAACCACAATACATGTTGAAATTGCTTTCAATGGTTAGATCTAAAGTCGAATCTAAACTAGTAGATATTACAATGAAATTTACATTAAGCGCTCTATGGAATTTAACGGATGAAAGTGCTATCACATGCAAAGTCTTTCTCGATGAAGGTGGAATGGAATTATTTCTTGAAGTGTTGGATAGCTTTCAAGGAGAATCTAGTGTAGAAACTAAAGTTCTTGGTCTGTTAAACAACATTGCAGAGGTTTGTATCAAGATTAATACTAAATGTATAATATAATAAATTTATACTCACAAACATTGTATCTTTAACGACATTGTATTAAGACAGTTTAGTTATTCTTTATACTGAAAATTTCAGGTTGATCACTTGAGACCACGACTTATGCAACCACGATTTATAAAAATGCTTTCTATGCTGCTTGACTCTGAGCACATTGATGTATCTTATTTTGCAGCTGGTATTGCTGCACATTTGCTTAGTGATGGTCCTCGATCTTGGCATAATATGCCATTGCAACCAAGTAGAGAACAGTTGTTGGACCAACTGGTTCATGCTGTAACTCATTGGCAAACACCACAAGGAGAAATGGTTGCCTATCGTAGCTTTCAACCATTTTTTCCACTATTACGTTGTACAGATGCATATCCCGTTCAACTCTGGGCAGTATGGGCAATTCATCATGTATGCACAAAGAATCGTAAGTCTAAAAAGAATATTATTTGCAATATAGATTCTATTAAAATTTAATAATCTATATTCTACAAGATGATATAAAGGTAAAAATTGAACAATGAATTTTCTATTAGAATAATTATATAATTAATTAAACACTTTTTTAACATAATTGGCGTAAAAAATGATAAGAATTTCGAGAAAACTTGAATAAATTGAAATGTATATTATATATATATATATATATATATATATATATATATATATATATAATATATTATAATAATAAAATTATATTATAATAATCACATGTGTGTGTGCTTATTTTTCAGCAAAACGTTACTGTACAATGTTAATTAGAGAAGGAGGAGTAGAAACGTTAAAACAACTTGAAAAGACATATACAGGATATACAAAACAAGTGACTTTCACAACTTTTTTGCAAAGTTTATGTCAATCAATTTTGGAAACTCTTGAATTAAATTCTTAACAATAGCTCTGTTGCTTTTCAAACTCTAAAAATTAAATATCATGATATGCTAGTCAATGTCTATATTTTAGTGCAATCCTATATCCTGTTCTTTAGACCAAATAAACATGAAAATTATATGGCCATATTTATCAGAAAGACAGATTGCAATCAAACTACAAGTAAATCCAAGATATTTTAAACACAGTTGAGTTAATATTTCGAGGTATGTGCGTTTGTGTGTGTGCGTATGTGTGTGTGAGGCTACACTCACTAGATCCGAATTGAAGATCTGAATTGAAAAATAAATATATCTTTGTGTTACAGAGTATTCTCTTTTATAAAATTGACACTGGAAAAACATTCAAATTACTTAGCAATAATTGTATGGAATAATAATTGTATGAAATAATATTATAATTTTTTATAAGTAGTAACAGATTTATACCTTTAAAATAAATCGCAAAATACTCTAATTCTGATAATACAATAGAGTCTTCTTATTGATTATTGTACAATTTTCTGCCATTTAGCACTTTTCTTCTTTGCTGCTTTATTATTACATATTTCGTATTTATCTTATTATGTGATTGAATGTAGAGTGAGAAAACGAAGAAACATAAAAGAAGATGTATATATACACATATACAATCACATAATCATGTAAATGTAAAATGACATAAAAGAAGAAACAGTAAATTAGAGAATAATCAATATATACAATAGGAATCCTATTGTAACTTGAAAAAAAGGCAATATGCGATTAAAAAAAAAAAGCAAAAAATCTGCATGTTTGTGAATTTATTCTTTTGAAAAATATATATTATTATTAATACTTATTAATCTTTATAGTAGTTTTTAAAATTTTATAAATTTTATAAATTTATAAAATTTTATAAATTTATTTTATATATACATATATGTGTTGCAGAAAATTGCAGAATAATCATAGTAATATGTTTGTAATGTTCCGAGATATATTTATATTTTTGTTTTATTTAATAAATGATGAACTTAAATATTGGACTTAAATATCACATATATTTGAGATTATAGTCTAATTAGTAACTTAATTTTCTTAAATTAAATGAGTTATTAATTATATTCAAATTACAGATATAATAATCAATATGTATCTGTGTGTCAAGAAAAGAATACTAATTGTATAAGTTAAATATTTTATGTAGTATTTGCAATTTAAATGAAAATTTTATTAATAACTGATTGAATAACTGATTTAATATATTGACACATCTCTCGTAAAAAAATATATAGTTTAAGGATTATTTTTGGATATTAATATTTGATTAGAATATATTTGATATAATCTGAAAATTTAGACTAGATCTCGTGTGAATTACATATACATATATAATTAATTGTATATATTTTCTAGAAAATTATGCTAATCTTTGTTTTAATATAATTTTAAAATTATGGAATATATGTGTGTGATAGTGTTGAAATAATAATTATTTTATTAAATGATATATATATATATATATATATATATATATATACATACTTTAATACTAAAAATTCAAATCTTCAATCTATTTTGTTAATAATTATTACTTAACGGATTTTTCATTATTAAATATTGATAAAAACACTTTGAAAATTGATTATGCATCACATGCCTTCAGAGATTATACTAAAAATCAGAATTTGTATTATAATAAGAAAGAAATATACATATTAATATTTAGATTATATCTGTTATTAAAATATTACAAATTTATATAAACAAAATTTATTCTTCTGATATCATTACACTTTGACATCTAAAATGTAAAGAACGCCAGTTTGGATGATACTGAATGTTAAATAAACATGCTACACCATTTTTTATGCATTGTTCTCTTTCTCTATTTTTTTAAACGGTATCTTACCAAGATTGGGAAAATTATTTTATAAAAAATAACTTGATGCCAATTCTTTTTTTTAAATAGCTTATCAAAAACCATTTTTAATATTTTTTCCATTACTTCTCAATCCTGTTTTTCACATCAACGTTTTCAATTTTATAAAGTTTAAATAAACAATAGATATAAACAAATAATAAAAAATACATTTTTTCTTTCGTTCTCACTCTCCCTATGTGGAAATATACAGAGTGTTCTAAATAAGCCAAGAAAGTCTTTATTTATCCATTCATTTTACATTTGCATATTATACATATATTATTTTTTTTTTTTTTTTTTTTCTTTAAGGAAACGTAAAAATTGATCATGAAATTTGTATTATCACTGAATTGATGCTGATGCTGCGCTGCACCTGCAAAATACTTAGCGACATGGAAGTAACATTACGAAATGTGGCTCGATCATTAATGTGTTGAAAGTCGGCTCTCCTCCTAACACAGTGGATCAATATTTCAGAAACATTTGACACGCATCTTACAAATTAGCAATATGTTTAAGATAAAATTGAAGATGTATAGAGAGTTAGTATTGAATAAATGAAAGTTGCAGATGTGAAAAATATATATAATCTATAATCATGTAAAATTCACACAGAACCAATAATTTATAATTTTTTGGATCGCAACTTTCACTTATCATGCATACAAAATTTACTACAAATTATAATTATATGATATTACTCTAAACATTCACTTTTTGTAGTTCAATCGTTTTTAGTATTATTTTCATGATATTTTGAAAACTGATAGCATTTTCATATTCGAGTAGATTCATATTTATGCTATAACATGTAGCAATAGTTAAATAATAATCTATTTAATTGTTTAATACTATAATATTTAGATATCATTTTATATTTGTATTCAATTTTTTTTCCTATCTTTCATTGCATAGTAGTCTGATGCATCATATATATATATATATATATATATATATATATATATATATATATATATATATATATCATACATACACATACATATATAACATATGGGTATTATATTCTTATATATAAATATTCCTACACAATTATACCTCTTATGTTATAAAAAATGAGATCACACTAAAATACAAACATGCTTTTGCATATAAATTTGTTATCAGTTATTTTATATTAAAGTTATTAAGGTGCTTACTTAGTTTTCGTGTTTTTGAGTGTATACACAAAATTTTTCAAAATTGGTACATATTCTTAAAGAATAATATGCTGTCAATAATTATATTCATATAATATATGATTCACACAAACAGTATTATTATCATTTAAGAATATATGTATGTGTATATATATATATATATATATATATATATATATATGTACATATATGTACATATGCACAGGATGTTCCAGAGTTATCACACTATCTAATGATAAATTCTTAAGATCATCTTAAGATAATTTTTCCTCAGCAAAAATATCGAGACATCAATAATTTCCGTGTTATAAAGGATTAAAGAAAAGGAAAAAAGAAAGCCTTATTGTAAACTAAACTTTATAAAGAGTTAAAGTTACATTTTTTAATTAATTTCAGATAGAGTTTATTTTAATAGAAAGATAGAGAATTTTAATTTAAAGCTTAGTTACAAATGTGTGATGGAAAAATTGCTAAAAATGATGATCTCTCGACATTTTCGCTAAAGAAAAATTATTTCCAAATGATCTTAAAAATCTACCATTATCAGATAGTGCGCTAATTCTGGAACAACCTGTGTGTATGTGTGTGTATATATATATATATACATATACACATCCATATGATATATATTTTTACATGTATATGTGTGTGTAAAGTGTAGTTAATAATTAAAAGTTCCATTAATATATATAACATGAACAGAAAATTTGAACATTTTAATTATTTATTATTATTTAATATTTAATATTAAAATATAATTTTATTTTATTAATAAATTTTATTAATATAAAATATACGTATTTTCTTGTTAAATATTATAAAATATAATAATTTGAAGTATATATAAATTAAGCAAAGCGAAATAAGAAATTCTGAAGAAATGTTTTCAAAGGCAGATACAAAAAATTGAATTCAGTTCATTAGATTATTCATTAATGTAGTAATATATTGAAGCTTTAACAAAAATTAATTGAACTACAATAGTGAATGATCGCTGTTCTACATCTGTATTTTTGTATGATGATTATTAAATCAAATATATGAATAATTGTGCCCATCTTTGTCCAATCTTTTTTTTCTTTTGACATGATGTTTTTCTTTCACTCTTTTTTTTCCATCGTATCAGTTTTTTTTTCTGTGGACATATCATAAGAATTTACTTAAATATCTTAGCCGTTTTTCATTGAAATGCATGATGATATATATGTTTGTAAGTTTTTCGTGTGAATTGTTAGGCAATTTTCCACAAAAACTTACAATTTGCAATATTACATCTCACAAGGCCATAGTCTCAACCCCCAAAGATAGAGAGAGTATTAAACATATAAATAATATTTAATAAAAATGTTTAATTGGAAATAGTAAAAAAATGTGGTAATTTTTTTTTTCTTAATTAAAAAACTGCAGTACATATGCAATATATAGAGAAATAGAGTGAAATAAAATATTATATTAGTGCAAAATATTATTTCACAATTTTGTATGTATTGTAATATTCTTCAATAACATAGATTTTCATCATGGCCAAGTGTCAATATACTAATGTAAGTGTCAATGTACTAATGTATCTAGATATCGATGCAATTATTTTTAATGAATAAAACAAATGGATAATTGTTGATAACTTTTTCATGATTCTTTGTTTTATTACACATACAAATTATTGAGCTTGATCATATAGATACATCAGGTTAATGTATTAAGAGTCAAGTAATAATTAGTATTTAATAATAATTTTGCTGTCTATATTGCATTAAGGAATGACCAGAAAATTATATTTTTCAATGTATTTTAAGTATTTTTATTTGTTTATATTGGAATAATGTTGATAATTTATTAGTATTATTACAATTAAAAAAAAAATTATCACAATTCAAGTATGTCTGGTCCTTCCTTGAATTATAACAAAATGTACAAAGTTAAGAAATTGTTCAAAGAAATGTTTTTTAAATATTTTTTTGTTAATATATTCTTTGTTAATATATTCTTTGTTATTCTTTTTGTTTTTTATATTCTTTTTATTTAATATTTTATTTTTTTTTGTTTTTGAGAAGTTATACAATATTTTAGCTACAATTAATCAGTACAAAATATATAACACAATTTTTATTTTATTTTTTCATACTAAAATCCTTTCTTTGAACAATAAAGAATTATGATATAATATATATATATATATATATATATATATATATATATACATACATACATCATACATACATATATATATATATATATATATATATATATATATATAAGGTTAAAATAAAACTTACCTTTTGACACTCTCTTGTAGAATAAGGTTGCCACTTTAAAATGGTCAATATGGCATATAATAACCACGTCTGTAACTCCTATAAGAAAAAAAGATTATAAAATAATAGAATTTACATAAGAAAACAAAGTAGATTTTATAAAAAATAAAGATATATTATAAAAATTGCTAATGTATTCATTAAAAAAAAAATGAATCAAAATTACTACCTAGGCCGCCTTGTAGGTCTATATCCATAATATGCACTACCACGAATAATTCCTCTAGTCATACCTCGATAGCCTCTTGCACCCCTGGGACCCCTGATAAATATTCAGACAATAAGATAGATATATATCATTCCATAGAAAAAATTTAAACAAATATATAACTTTTTTATAAATAAGATTATACTTCATATTTTTCCTTTTATAATTTATAAAATTTGTATATTATCTTATAATTATACATAATATATATTATATAAAAGAAAATATTACCTATTTGTCATAGAGAAACCAGGCTTATTTGTTCTTTTAGGCATTACTTTAATTTGACGACCTCTAAACATAGATTCATCCATGGCCATTGCAGTTTGTACAGAATCGCGTTCAGCAAATTCAATGTAAGCAAAACCTTTGGGATGACCATCAAATTTATTACATAAAATTGTCACTCTGTTGACACTGCCACAACCATGAAAATGTTGCTCTAACTCTTCTGCTGTAGCTCCATAATCAACCTGTGTATACATACATACATACATACATACATACATATATATATATGTATGTGTGTGTGTATAGAAATTAAGAATATAAAAATAATATATTTAATATGTATATTATGTTGCAGACTTTTTAAGAAGCATAAGTAAATTACATTATTACATTTAACTTACATTGCCAACATAAATGGATCGATTGTCAACTTCCACTTTTTCTTCCAATGACATATTTAATGGACTTGCTAAAATTAAATATGAGATAGGAAAATAATGTTATTACCAAATATAATTAAAAAATGAATAGTTATAAAAAATTAGATTTAGTTTAGTGATAAAATTGTCGTCTGAACAGTTTAATTCTGGCTTATGCCATTCCAAAGATTAAAATTATATAATTTGAGTGTTAATATATTTGATTGTGATAACAGAACAATATTCAAGAGAGTATAAAATCTTATTGTAAAAAAATATAAAGAAATTGTCATATACATTTTATCTCAATTAAAATGAAAATTCAAAAAAAGAACTTGAATCTGAAGTAAAGTATATGATAATATGCAATGTCCTTATATATACTTTATAGAAAAATACAAATTTGTAAACTTACTACCAGGTGGACTACCCATATTCATTTGTTTATCCACCTCAGATTGGAGTTGTTTTAATTTCTCTGCTTCTTCTTCCATTTCTCTTACTCGTGCTTTTATTGCCTCTAATTCCTAGTTATAAATAATTTCAAGTTATAAACAATATTTCATAAGTTAAATAATTTTTATACAAGAAAAATTTTATTATGATTATTGTTATCCCCTAATATAATGATAATGATTACTTACAGGATCATCAATATTTGCTTCACTTAATTCTCGCTTAACACCATCACATTGCATGATAGTATCTCCATCTTGACCATTTTCAAGACCATCAAGACCATCAATATGGTCGCTTGCCAAAAGATCTGATTCAGACATTTCTAAAAGATAATAAATGAAAATTAATAATATTATCTTTGAATTAATGTCTAAATACCTATAGCAACAGAATATTATAATGTTTAGTTAGGTTAATTAATAATATTCATCAATATTGTCAAGTTTATACACATATTTGCATATAAAAACTAAACAAAGTGTAAAATATTTTCAAATAATAAATAAAAAAATTAAAATATTATTTGTAAATATTGTGTATTATATTTATCGATTTATCATTAAATCAAATCTATATATATTATATACATTATTAATTTAAAAAAATGTGATTTATGTCTGGTAACAATATTTAAAATGATTTATTTATTATTTAAAAATAGAAAAGTTGAGCTAATTTTAATAAGAACAGATAAAACAATTTTAAGAAAGAATAAGTCTTTCTTTTTTAATTATTTATTTCCAAATAAATAATGCATATAAAATATTTAATAATTTTTAATAATAAATTTTGATCCAAATTAAATTATATATTCCCAAATAATTGTAATATAAATTATAAATAGGAATAAACACAATGCCAATAAAATATCAAAAGTAAATGAAAAATATTGAGCAAAAAAATTGTGAATAGAAAAACAATTAAGAGATGCTATTCAGAATATTGATAACAATAAAACAAGTATAAATAAGACTTATAGATGTTTCAAGTACATTTGTAGATATTAAAAGATATTTTGAATAATTAATTTTATAATACTAATTTTTATTAATAGAGATTTTTATTAATAGAGATTTATTGTAGTATATTTAAAATAATAAATTATATATAATTTCATTAAGAGTGTAATCTATTTTCTCTCAAAAATTACTTCAAATTGACGAGCACAATTTTTTTTTCATCATAAATTCTGTTAGCTTCATATTATGCAATTCAATTGTATATTAAGAAATACAATTTAACCTTTTATTTTTTATCTTGTGTTCTATATTAATAAAAGTTTCTATCTATAAGATATAAAAAATTATGTTATATTAATATTTTACATATATGTAGAAACATGCTTTATGGTTCAATATTATATTTTTTATGACTTTTTCTCAAAAAATTGTTTATCTTTCTCTAAATTAATCTATAATTAGATTAAAACACAATAATCAAATAAAAATACAGACTTGCAAAATAAGAAAGCATAAATATTAATCAATTTCTTAATCAATTGCGACAATGGAACAAACATTCTATTCTGAAAACTAAATGAAAATTACTACTACTAGCCTAATGTATAAAAAAAATGACCAAAGTAAATTAATATGAAACGTAGATTTTGCTTTAATTTAACGTAAATTTAATAAAAATTATGCATGCATTGAACTAGCCTGATATGTGTCTACTCTTTAGCAATTGCGAAGAAATTATCGTACATTCTATCGATAAACAGTTGATGATATATATTATTTACTACATTCATGAGGAGTAATAAATAACATACGTGGTATATTCAATAGGTGTTTGTGATATATATTACCCAAGAATCGCTTTAAAGCGACTTGCCGATACTCTTCACCTGACAAAGTCAGTAAACGAGAACGAACGAGAATGACCAAGAATGAAGCGACGGATATGTGACACGCGACCACACTATAGAAAGAGCAAATGTAAAGATTAGTTGGACTTTACTGGGTGATGTTACATTTGTCACACTAGAAGTTCCCTATTCGACAACCAATCCGGTACGTTTGACCATCTCGTCCTACTACGGGTGCATTCAGAAATTCTATCGGCGGGGTAAAGTAGAGTTTAATCGACCAATTAAGACAAAGAAATCTTTGCTTCTTTTGTTCCGATCAAATAAATACTACTCTGTCCTACGAATAGGATTTTTGAACGTAATCTATAGTAGTTTGCGTCTGTGTGTCCGCTCGTTCAAATCGTTTCAATCGAAAACCGTTTTCTCGCATCGAAAATTTTATATTTTCGATTCTCGAATCGAAAATATAACTGATCCACGTTCAATTACAACAGGTACGCAATATACTATGATATAATTCTGTAATTAATTAATTATCGATTGAATTTTTCTTAATATTTGGATATAATGATAGATAAACGAAAAACTCGCCATTTTCGAACTTTGCAGCGCTTTTATACTTATGCATATAATTTTAGAAAATTATTAATATAATATAAAATATATTAAATAGAAAGCATTTTAGTTAAAAAAAAACTATTCTAAATTATCTCTCAAATTAATTCTAGAATAAAAATATTTTGAGACTTTTAAAAAGATTATTTTACATTATTAAAAATTACAGATGAGCCTATTTCGCATGTTTTTTTTTTTTTACATTTCTTTAGTTATAAATTTATCATATTTGATTAGCCGATTCTAAAACAGATTTGCATTGCAGATATCGCGAGTGTATCTTTAATTTTGCATGACTTTTTACGTACGTCTTGATATGAAATTTATGCTAGTCTCGAAAATGCATATATAACGATTTACACAGTTATGAAACAAAATGTTTCCACTCGCATGATTGGCTAATGAGGATAAGGGAATTTTTCCCTTCTCTGATCTGATTGGTCGATCAAATTCGACTTATCATCTGGTTTCAAGTGGAGTGAACTTTGCGATTAATATCGATAATATATCGATGGCGAAATTGCGATTCTCGAAGCAGAGTCAAGTAAAGACCAGTCGAGACGGAATCGCGGTACGATAGATTCTCGTCGTTCGGTATTTCTCGCGAGTATTAATCGCTTTATTATCTAAATGCGAGTTTTAGCGCGCGGAAAATTATATCGCGAGTGTTTTTTCGCAAAGTTATCGCGACGCATTATGTAAATGTCGCGTACAATCGCGATTATATCTTAATATCGGCATCTCGCAATATCAGTGGTTTGCGTCTGTGTGTCCGTTGATTCAAATATTTCCGATCGAAAACCGTTTCCTCGTATATTTCGCGTTATTTTCTCTCGAATCGAAAATGCAACTGATGCACGTTCATCACAACAGGTATGCAATATAATATAGCTTGTCATTTTGTAATTAGTTAATATCGATTGAAGTTTTTTATAATATTCGGATGTAACGGTAGATTAACGGAAAAGTCGCCATTTTCAAATTTTTTTTGCAGCGCTTTTACGTGTACATATAATTTTATAAAATTCTGTTTTTAATATAAAATATATCAAACAGAAAGTATTTTAATTAAAAAATAATTCCAAATTATTTCTTAAATTAATACCAGAATAATAAAAATTACACATCTATTATAAAAAAATGGCATGTTTTGACCTAAAGTTACGAGAGTTAGCTTTTGAAAAATTGGCGTACTCAGTAACTCCCTCTCGAATGTTACAGTAGAGTGAGAGACAACTACAAACGTGTAGATAGTATAATAGAAGGTTATTCTGTAAATATTTATATTTTAGAAATATTTACGTGATATATTAGCAACAATCATTTTATTTTTGTTTGACTTTGTTTATAAAACTATAATTCCATCATCAAGAAAATGGAAAAGAAACCAAAAGTTATTGTCTTTGATTTAGGTACAGACAAAATTGTAAATGTTGAATGTAATTGAAACATATAAAAAGTTTACAATAATTTTGATTAGCATTTGTTTTCATTATATTGTTGCAATTATTTACAATAATTTATGTAGATAAATAGAAGAGAGAAAAATATTAAATTTCAGATTATACTTTGTGGCCATTTTGGGTTGATACTCATGTAACTCCTCCATTTAGGAGAGGGTTTGTACATTTTTTCCTTTAAATATAAGTAAAAAAGACGCAAAAATAATGTATATTTCAATAATTTATTAGACTTACAAAAAAAGATAAAATTTTAGGGCGCAGAATAAAGTAGTAGATACATATGGTTATACAATAAAATATTATTCCGATGTTCCTAATATATTAAAACTATTATCAGAGGAAGGATATGAACTCGGTATAGCGTCACGTACATCAGAAATAAAAGGTGCTAAACAATTATTAGATTTATTTGACTGGAACAAATATTTCAAATATGTTGAAATATTTCCTGGTAGCAAAGTCACACATTTTTTTAAGTAAGTTCTGTATAAAATTCGTTCTGTTGTACAGCAGTATAAAATTGAGACTTAATCGAATGTAATGCTTTCAGCATTCAAAAGAGCTCTCAAGCTGATTACAAAGATATGCTTTTTTTTGATGATGAGACTAGAAATATCAGGGAAGTTGGTAAACTTGGAGTACATGCCATATTAGTTAAAGATGGTATAACTCATCACGTAATAAAAAATGCTCTACAATCATTTAACAAACAATGAAAGTTTTTAAACTCTGCTATTTATTTATATTAATAATTATATAATTTATACTATTAATATAATTTATTAGATATAAATTAGCTGCATCTTTCTTTGTAATATTTACAAAAAATTTATTGACAAAATTTTTTTATAATATACAAGTATTAATTAAAAATATCAGCAGGAATAAATAATACAAATTATTATATAGATTTATAATAGGATATATATTTAATCATTCATCCTGTGATAATATTCTACCGGACTTTTAATGACATTGTCAATATTATCTTTGCATAAAAGTCTCAAAAAAGCGCTGCAAAGAACTTCTGGTCTTTTATTAGATATGTTACTTATAAGTCTGTCTGTTTCATCTTCAGTTAATGAAATGTGTAAAAGATTTTTGAGTGTATCCATATTAAAATCTTTAAAAGGACAACCACCTTCGTACATTGCACTACTAATACCACCCTGCAATATAATTTCAATTAAAAAAAAAAAATTAAAAGACTTGGAAGAATAGTTTTTTTTTTTATTAAAAAGAAATTATTCCTGTTTTAATATATAATATATGTAAAGCTTTTGAGTTAAAAAAAAATTCATCAAATTTTTATACTTACACAAATTAAATTACAATCAGGTGTCTTATAATTTCTTCGAGATCCTTCTAAGCCATACATATGTCTAATGCTATATATGAATTTTTTTTCATTTGATTGCCAATTATGTGAACATACTGAAGAACAAGTATGTGGCTTGGAATATTCTTGCTTCCAAAAAATGATTGAATCTTCTAATTCCATTCCAATTTCTTTTAGAAAAAGGCTATAGTATAAGCGAGCATAATGACTAAGACGATGTCTGTTTCTTAACACAGTATGTAAATGTTGCATACATAAGGGAAATTTTTGTGCTTTTACATCTATGTTATCAATAGTTATATTTCCATGAGCAATATTTTTCTTGAAAAGATACGATTGAACTTTTTGATTTAAAATGTGAAATCTAAGATCATGTTTTATAGTTTGTAGTGCTTGTTTCTTCATGATACTCACTTCATTAATTACATAATTACAAAATAAGGATTGAAGTACTTTTTTCCAGTTTGAACAATATGTAATAACATTTCCATTTTTAATAATTAATTCTCTTTCTTTCACTAAGTTTGGAACCAATTCAAATCTTACTGAAAAAAAATATAGAATATTATTATATAAATTACATAAAATATATATATTTGTACATTATAATGCTTACTTTCATATTGAAAGTCAGTGCAATCATGACAATTTGATACTAGATGTTTAAAAATTAAGGGTTGTAAATAGAATTTGCATAACTCAATCAGAGTTATTTCAGTTGCAGTCTTCTCATTTTTAAATATTTGCATCTTCCATATAATTTGTTTCAATAATCTATATAGTTGTCTAGGTAATATATTATCTAATCTATGTCTAAATAATAATGATTCTTTCGTTATCCAGTATAAATGTAAATCTGATGATGCACAAGCTAATAACCTAAAACAAAAATAGCAATTTATTAGAAACATGGATTTCATAATCATTTATAATTTACAATTCTTTTAATATAAAATTTCTATAGTATGTACATGTTTTTTTTAACATTTATTATATTTAGATTTATTCTCTCTATAGAAATTATATTAATTGCATGATATGTACTTACCGTAATACAAAATGTCCAATTTTATCATGAGCAGAATTTTCTAATAAATATTCAAAGTTTCCATCAAATTTATTGACAGATCCTTCATATAGATGTCGTAAATAATCTAATCTAGTTAGAATGCAATCTTCCAAAATATGAAAAGGTATTTCTCCATTTGGAGGTATAATATAAAACATGTCTATGTCTATATCAATCATGTCAGATAATTTTAAAAATTATACATGAAAGATATATCTGTAAAATCAAAAAGTTTGTTGTAATCTTGATTACAAATCTAAACATTACAATAATTCTATATTTAGAAGAATAAAATATATGTAGAACAGTACTCAACTTTTTTTTCTCTTTTTTTAAAGAGATTTATTTGAGTTATTTCGTTTTGTATATTTATTATGAAATTTTATATATGCATACTATATATATACATAAATTTTCATTCTCACTTCACAATTATTTAACCTTGTATATTCATATTTGTCCAGTGTTTATTTTTTGATTCATGTATAATATACAATATATTTTTAAGATTATTACTTCTCTGGTTCGTCATAGTGAGTGATCAGATATTTTCAACAATTTAATAGATATATATGTCATAATGTCATTGATACACGAAACATTCATTCACATAAACATTGACTGAATATATAGTATGAAAGATTCGCTAGTCCGGCTAGTCGCGTATGGGAGTTGCGTAGCTTGAGAACCTATCGTGATGCCCTCTTTCAACAGATATTATGCTAGTGAAAGAAATACGTAGTATGAATCATCGATGTACCCTTGACGAAGGAAATATTTTCTTCATCCAAGGACGTATCAATATATAAACACATATGAATAGTAAGAAGAGAAATACGCGAAATAAATAATGTGGGAAAAATCTTTTTCTGATTGTCTTATTTGCTTTTTAAAAGAAAAACTTCTTTTATGCATCTGTTTTCGTGCACGATTATTGATTATTATACTTGCAATAGGATCATGGAATGTAAGAGAGAGAATGTATGAGAGGATAGGATATTTTCACGAAATAAGTAATATAACTTTTCATTCCACTGTCCAATATAAATAGAGTTTATCATTATGAATAATGGATAATAGAACTTACACGTGGCATGTTGCTTTTCTTTCCTTTTCTTTTTTTTTTTTTTTAATGAGATACACATGTGACTTATATAAAAGATGCGTTTAAGTCTTTCTACGACGCACAATTGACGATTTTTATAGAATTTATTCTGTATACGCAGCGATTGATCGAATTTAATAAACTTCTGGCAAAGTTGATGAAATGATAATTTGTTTTCGAAATTTGATCTTTTATCTGATTGTATTAATAGACTATTGCATCTTTTTTCATTTATATTAAAGCGAGAATAATCAAAGAACAGTACACGTTGCATTTCGTGTCAGGGATACACTTTAATCATTATAAAGTGCCATACATGACTAGTTAATTTCTAAATGTATAGTATATATATATATATATATATATATATATGATATATATACATACATATATATATATATATATATATATATATATATATGTATGTATGTATGTATGTATAAATATATATACACACGCGACTACTGAGTAACATGTATACTTTTATGATTTGTCCCTTAATTATCTTTATATTATACAAATAATTCCTAGATCGTTGTACATTGTTACGTTACCGATCCGCGCTTACACGCAAAATTTACTTACATCTCTTCGCGATTGCTGCCTTATACGACTAATTAAAATATATAGATATATTATAAATACTTGTATTTATATATATATATATTTTTTCCCGTTTATATAGTCTACTTAAATCGAGTTTGTTCAAGCTTTATTACTCATAGACAATCTGCTTGATATTTACAGAGATTAGATACAAAATTATAAACAGTTCTTAGTACAAAATAATTTTATGACTATAACGATCAAGGTTCGATAGCGTAGAATAGGCATGGGCAACCCGGTGGTTAGTTTCGTTGTAGTTCTCATTTTTTGTTAAGGATCGAATAATTTTATTGATTTTAATTTAATCTCGACATACACTTTCGTTTATCGGGTAATTTTTAAGAAGGAAATATTTGTTCATAGAAAAAAATATAATGCAAAATTCGGCCGAGTCGAATGATATGGCGTTGCCCACACCTAGATAGAAGATACAACTAGATGAGCTCTTCCCAGTTTTCCCACAATTACTTGTAGCCTCCTCGATATTCCAAACATAGAGATCAACAATCAGGTATATCGAAATCATATTTCTCATGTGTGCTCGCGTGAACGAAATATTCATACAACGATTGTTATTAATTGTAATATTAATTTCATTGCTATGATCTTTAGCCGTAGTGATATTATTTTGTACGATGTAGTCATTGTGAAACTGTGAAATAATTTTTAAATTAAACATGACGGTCGTATACGATATACGAATACATGATATTAATCGTGATACTGCACGGTATATTAATATATTAATATATATTAATATATCATTATTAATGAAGCTACAATGTTCATTTTTGTCCTGAAAACATGATTATCTGATCGTGCAAACTATCTCTCTTTCATGAATTGGCATATTATTAGGCTATATTATATATATAAAAAGCACAATATCTTTTTCTTTTTCCTCTTTGCGCTAAAAGAATTATATAATTATATTAAAATTATGTTCGATTGATGAAAATCAGATTGTTCTATAAAAGAATCATCCTTATACTATGGAAATAATTATGAAATACCAATTCTGTCGAATATAATCGTGTTTCAAGAAAATCGCGATTAGTGCTAAAAATATTTTCTAAAATTCCGAGGCGCAAGCGTGATTGTCGATCATACGCGTTTAAAAATATATATCGAAGGAATTAGCAGTGTATGTCGTGATAAGGATTTAGAGATATCGCTGCAATTAAGATTGAGCTTATTAACACGTAAGGCCTTTAAAGAGAAATAAAATTTTCTATCGATCTAGCGTGTTCGTATATACTTTACAAGGCTCGAATAAAATAACCGATTATTATTAATCGTTTCTGATATATGGTTACCTCGATGATGCCATTGATAGAGCTCGATTTGTTCACAAAGGATATAATTAATTATCATTGGAAAAAGGGCACGCTAGATAGAAATAAATTATCTATATTATAATAGCAAATCTTTACATAGAGAAAGGATTAAGTATGTTTTGTTTCCATTTTGTTTGTATTGCTCACTTCTCTCTCTAACGTTCGAGTTGTAGTAAATTATGGAGCAACTGTGTACAGTAGATTTAGGTTGATTTATGACACTGTTAGATGCTAACGTAACTTTTTATGTCTTTTTTATAATTATCTTGCGTTTCAATATTTTTTTAAAGAAAATTAAACAAATATTAATCTAAGCTTTTATCTGAATTATGATTTATAATAAAAATAAGATATATTCGAATAATCCTTTCGCTAGCAAGATTTTCGAATTGGTAGGTACAGAGAGATAGGTACGTAGGAATATACTAAATTATCACATGAGTAGACAAGTAAGTTACTCGTTAGCAGGGGCAACAATATAGCCAAAGGCAGCGTTATGCTTGTATTGGCGAATCTAAACGCAACTACAATTCATTCTTTCTATTATCATTCTAAAAGTAATGGCAGTCTGCTTCGGACTAAAATTGTATCGACAATAGATATTATTGTTTCAACTCAGTCGCAATCGCGCGGTGCGAAAAATTGATTGGCCAAAATTTCGCCATGATACGAAATTATATATCTGTCGACCGGCGCTTTTATACAAAATTTAAATTACGCACTTAGAATGTTACACTTAATGCATAATCGATGGGCTATTACTATTTACCTCTGACAAGATCAAAAATTGCCTATCTCTATTATCTCGTAATTCATATGAATTGAATTTGCATTGACCGTGATTTTTCTTTCATTCGCTTCCTTAAGACATCTCGATCTCGGTGATATAGAAACAATTCCAGTTACGTTTAAATTCAACGCGTGTATTTTAACTACATATGGCTATGCCTCCGTATCATCTACTCCTTATGCGGCAGTACATTTTAATTTATATAAATAGTATTTTTTAATGATATAACGGTAACATCGCGCCTATTCGCTAAATGTCGTATATAAGTTATAATCGTATCCATCTGATATATAAATACGCGGAACTTAACAAGTCAATTAAGAGAAATTATTGGAGTATGTACGATGGAGATAATGACACGGCGAGTTCATTATTAATTTTAAAGTTTAAAACGTTGATTACACGGCTACTTTCTATATTCTCTTCGTGCTTTCATTTATTTATTATTTTTTTTTATTTTTAAGAAAAAACGTATCCGATAGGCTGAACTCGTCAACTTATTACCTCACTACGAACATTTTGTCGGAAGCTAAACAATTCCTGTATATTTTCACATTAATATTAAATTGCAAGCGAGTGTATAACGCTCTCATTGTCAGAGAAGGATAGTTCGATTTTTCCGTTTAATTTTATCCATCATTCCCGAAAAATGCAATAATAACGGTTCCTTACTACGGTACGCCTATCTGTACAATATCCTAATTTCATTGATCCCGCCTATCATATAAAGTTATAATTATGATGTGTCGTAGTCATATGATACGTAGTCTATAACCGTCTTTTAATGCAGAATAGATAAAATTACTCTTCGTCTACTTGCGTTTACAACTTACAATAATTCGTCTAGTGTTCTAATATTAACGAATCCAACTCACATACAAGTAGTTAACTGCGATTGCAATTAGTGATATCGTTCGAATAAACATGTATTATCGAGAAATCTTTACAGCCATTTCTGGCTGTCTTTCAAGTTATTTAAGTATTCTCATATATGCTACATTTCACACGGATCTGTTTATTAACGAAAAATAGTGTTAGAAAAAGAGGATTCATTTCTTCACCATCGAAGAGAGAGAGAGAGAGAGAGAGAGAGAGAGAGAGAGAGAGAGAGAGAGAGAGAGAAAGATAACGTTATTAATACTACATGATAATCACTCGTCGTTTCGCGATATGTTTCGTAACGATAAAGAATTTCGCGATGTAAATCACATGTAGATTTCTTTTCAAAATATCTGGGCGATAATATACGCTTTCAAGGAGAATAAAAAAAGAGGAAGGGAGAAAAGGAGAAAATAGGCACCCACACGTTCATAAAACATATGCATTGTCAGTTATAATGCTTTACAATTAACTTGAACAGTTGTTCTAGCGTCTAATATCGTAGCTGCTATATTGCCGTACGTCGATGTGATTCACATTTTTGCATTAAATCCTTAATCGAAATGATATAATCCCGAAGGAATCCTAATATTATTCTTCTTAAGTAACGATTCCCTTCCTATTTGCGTAATTGTCGCGCCTAGTGTAGGTACCCACCCGTGCAGGAATGTTCACAGCTGTATTACAGTTACATGGTATTGCTCCTAAGTTCTCGACGATTGCGAGACGATTTTCTTCAACAACCTCGCAAACATCCGTCTCTCTCGATAGCATTCGGAGATTCTCCACAGAGCGGCTATCTACGACGGGCAAGTTTTTATTCTGCTCTCGTCCGATTGTCGTATTCACAGATTCGTATCCGTCTTTGCCTTTCTTTACATTCGAGAAAGAATTCTACGCTTATTTCGCTACATAGATCGTTGCACAATGCTGTCGCGAGTATACTCGCGTCGAGATCCGATGTCACATTCTCGCGACATCGTGCTCTAGATCGATAAGATATGCACTTTCGTTAGTAAGAATTTTTCACGGAGCATCAGTCTCGTATTTGCGGCACGCGAATGATTCGTTTACGATAAATTTCGATATAGTGAATCTTCGACTCTCGCGTTTACTCCTCTTCTCTATCTATTCTAATTGTATTTCCTGTCCGTTATTACGTGCATCACTCCGCGAAAAAAAATAATATAAATCGAAATAAAATTAAAGGACGATCGATTTCTGTCATAAAACTTCAAATCCCCGTTCCGTTTCGTTGACAGGCAATAAAATTCCATCGTTGTACTTATCTTTTCGATGTCGTGATATATATTTGTCTTCCTTTCACGCTATCATTCTTTTTTTTTCGCTAGTCGCTCTCACTCACTCGTCGTTCGTTCCTTGCATTTCTTCGAATGAGGACATTGCCTGCACGCTCGTCGACCCGTTTGAGAACCGAACTTGTTCCGATTCGCGGGATGATTATTAAAAACGTCGCGCTTGCTCAAGTTTGGGGCTCAATATCAGGATGTTGGAGCATATCCAAGATTTTTACGCTGCAGAAAGAGCGATATTTCACGGAAAGTCGGTCTCTCATTCTCCTCTCGTCGCCAGCACTCGAGCATCAGATCGTAGATGTCCTTGGAGGAGGCGGTAGGTCGCGGTAGATAATCAAAGACATTTCCAGAATCCTCCTTGCAGCCATCTTCGGGATTAACGTTGTTACAATCGGCGGCGTGATGCAGTTGCCGCAGGCTCTGCACCACTTCTTCGTCGGACAGGTGCTCGTAAGGGACGCGTCTGCCGAGGTTCAAAATCTCCCAGAGAGTAACTGCGAAAGCCCACACATCGCTCTTGGTCGTATACTTTCCCTGAAAATTAGATGCGATTCACTGTCATATTTCGACGCACGATTTATGGTTGTTTCTCTTAATAAATTGTCATCAATCTCGATATCCGTTGAGATTATATATCGTATAACTTACGAGAAATATTGACTCCCAAGCCATCCATCGTACCGGCAACGGCATAGTTCCATCGACTTTGTAGTAATCGCAAGCGTACAGTTCGTTGTCCGTGCCGAAGTCCGAGATTTTGATATGATAAGCTTTACCGACCAAACAATTTCTGCAAACAAAATTATGACTTCTAAAGAATACGAGATAAATTAATTTTTATTTTATCGTGACAAGAATCCGCATTTTTTTACGTTTCTATTTTTATTTTATTCGATCATCGTTAATTTATGCCGGATACTCGTAATTGTGTGAGCGAATGATATAATAATTAGACTTTAAAATAATTTTTGACGTTTTAGGATATTTCTGGATTTACTTAATAGCATATTATAAATAACAATCATTGGAGTTTGCAAATTTGCGTTCTCTGTTATCGATTAGATTAAATACTTTTCGATTCATGTTTGTGAAACGAAAGAGGTGCAATTGTGAGGCCGGATTGATCTCTCGTTGGTTACATACGTGGAGAGCATAGCATGCCCGCGTATGCAATCTGCATACGCGTACGCATTCTGTGCATCGCAGTCAACCGGAAGCGAGAATAATTGTCTACATGCAGCATTTGTCAGTGAACTCTATAGTATATTGTAGTGAGCCTTCCTTATATTATCCTATAGAAAATCGGGGTCAAAAGTAGAAAGAGACAGATATATTTTTAATTTCTGTATCTTTTTACATTTACTACTTGAGTTAAAAATTCTCTCAGATATTTAACAATAAAAGCGATACATAGCTTTCGGGAAATATTTTGATTTTATTTATCAATTTAAACAATGAAATTGAAAATGATTGTGAATTATTTATTTTTCTTTCAACGCGTAAAATACACACGAGGTCAATGTGTTTGATTATGATGCTATAATGATTTCAACCAATTAGTGAATTTCTGACAAAGATAACGATCCACACAGTATATATGCATCCTTTTTCACGAATTGGGTCACTTCCCCACGCTTGAAGGCTTACCCCAGTATGTTATAATCAGCTCAATGGCATTTGCTCGCGAATGTGGTCGAGCTACGTTTCCTGTTTAAGCACACAGAAATGAGCAATTGTACACAATGCTTAAATAAATTTTACCCATCGGGCAATCGAAAAGTATTTAATCGGATTGTCGCGCAACGATTATCGTAAATTGTTCTCTATAAGAGAAGATGTGTAACGATAAAGAGTATTTATTCGACAACAGCCGCACTGAGATAGCAGTATAGCAGTATTTTAATCTTGTTGTTAATATTATAATACATGGATATAGAGTTACTTAATCTTATCGCGTTTGATATTTCATCCACTCATCCTTTGAGCGAGTTTCACGAGAGGTACCGTTCGAGGATCCCCTGAGGAGAACTTAGAGACGGAAAGCATTCATGCAACTCGGCTCAAAGCTCCAGACATTGACCGGCTCGCTTTAAAGACGAACTAATCTTCGCTATCTGAGAAACGGCCAGCCAAACGTTATCCATGGAGCATGGGTATAGAATAGATAGAATCAATTAATTTCGCTGATAGAACAAAGCTCCAATTTGGCGGCAGAACCTGGTTAATTAGGGGCGCTTTATCGATCATTGCTATTGGCTACTTCGCCATCGGGCTATTGCGTCGATGGGGTTCACCCCGGTCCTCCCTGTTGCAGAGTACGACACTAATGCAATAAGCCACGTTCACGCCTCGCATTGAAGCTGTTGCAGTATAAATCAGACGTGATGATCTCCGCTGTATAATCTAGTAGTTAGAACTTTGATCGCTCGCATTAATTTCAGAAATAATAATTCTGAAAGAGAGAACACGTAAACAAAAACAAAAAAAAAAAAAATTATAAAACATAAACGTAAACTTCCGAAAGTCTTAACACGTTAATTTCATAATACATAAATTCCCGTATTATTATTCGTTTTTTTAATAATTTATTGTTTAATAATTAACGATATATTAAATATTATATTAGTATATATTTTATATATTAAATTTCAATTATAATTCAAAAAATATTCAATTATAATTATTTGAAATTGTCAATATTTTTAAAGATATTATTTTAATAGATATAATACATTAATTTTTACCACTTCAATATATTTTCGTAATTAATATATCAATATATTTTTCGTAATTAATTAATCATAATTATGAGATTATTATAAGAATAATTACCACTGTTAAAATGTTTTAGTTTATTATTTTAATAATTTAATTTCATAATTTACCTATTTTATTTATTTTTTTTACATATTAGTAGAAAGGAATTTAAATTTAAAATTATTGAGAAACGAGGATATATTGATGATAGTATATGTATTAGGCTCACTCGTTATAAAATTGTGAAGAAGAAGGATCATGAAAGGTCGAGTTAAAATTAGGCTATAAAGGCTATGACGTGAAAGGCCTTTTTGCCTCCCATAATCGAAATCAGAACAAAGGCAGGCTTTCTTGTCAAAGAGCGAAACATCTTTGACGATTTCTTCGATGGATAAGGAGAGACTCGTCTCCGTCATTGTGCAAGTTGCACAAGTTGAAGTTAAATTCGGAATCGCTTGGCCATTTGACGCAAGGACCGGCGCTATTGTTGACAAAAACGAGAACATTAAGTGTACTTGGCCGATTGACGCGGCTGTATAATGAACTCGAAGTTCCGGCGAAGTATCGACGTTCAAGTTGAACGTTCGGCCAAGTTGGATTGAAAGTTGAATATTGGATATGTTCGTTGCAAAAGAAACAAACGACTCCGATCAAAGTGAGGGAAGAAGGACGAGAGTACGATGGGGAAACGCGAGCATACGGAAAAAGCCGTTCTTTGAATTTTTAACCGGTTATTCGAACGCGTAAGCTCTCGTCAGCGGAGAATAAAACTCTCGCGCACGGTATCTTCGAGGGCGGATAAGGAGAATCGTAGTATCCCCTCGAAATTGCACTCTAGATTTAACGTTGAAGTCGGCGAAACTAGATGATTGTTATAAATAAACGTAAAATATAAAAGTTTGCAAATGTTTAAATGTTGATATTTGATAAAAAAAAAAAAAACATATTGTAAAAATAAAGAATGAAAATATTTTTAGATTGTTTAGCAAGATTTTTCAAACAAAGTTCTTCGTTTGCATCAGAATGTTTGTATCAAAAATGTTATATTTTTACATTAATAAATATAGGAAAATCCTATACAACATTAAAATACATGTTAGAGGTCTTTGCCAAGTATTATTGGAATTAGAATTGTAAATAAACGCGAAAACAAAATCGCGCTATATATCAAATATAAGAATCAATAGTAGAAGAGAGATACCAAAGGTCCGCGATATTAGAAATACTATCTACACTTTAAAGAAAACTCGCTCGGCATTTGCGATTCAAAATAGGATGAAGGAAATCTCTTTTACCGGAATGCGAAATACCCACATACAGGATGCAGCCTTTTTCCGTTCTTTTTTTCTCTTTTATTTAAATGTACATCTATTTGTAGTATTTACTCCGATATAATCAATCTCCCCCATTAACAAAATAACGACATCAGCGTTTACTCGCGATATCGTTCTATAATGAATTGTGAGATTTTACTTTCGTGCGCGCGTGCAATCTTATCTTTATATCTCTTCCGGTTGGACAAACGCCCTTGTATGCGAATCCTTTCCATCTTTTAAAGCATTAAACACAGCTATCAATTTTCTCATTCGTATTCTTTTTCCATCCGAGCCAATTGAATTGCATTATCGTTTGATCAGCAATCGATTCCTTCCTTCTTTTACACTTGGCACGGTTCCGACACAATGACTCTATAGCTATATGCTGTGGATTGGCGAATGAAATAAGAAGCCGCGATGGATTGGCAGTTTGTCTCGAGCGAGGAACATTCTCGTTCTCCGATTCTGTTTAAACTCCACAGTTTAAAATTCTCTGCCGGGAGGGGTTGGATTTAAATGAATAAAAATGTTTCGCTTGGCTCTCTTTTACATTTATCGCGACAGAAAAATCGCGCGCAGAGATCGTCCGATAGAAAGAGCAGAAATGCATTTCGAAAGTATCGCGCCATTGATATCCGCAATGTCCATTTCTCTTTTGACGCCGCCAGTCACGAAGAATTTATGCCCCATGGTGGAATTCCCATACGGTCGCGTATTTCACTGAATATCGTCGGTTCGTCACGCTGACGTGTGCCATCAAAGTGGAAGTTCAGCGGTGCCATTAAATTCTGATTAAATTTTGATTAAATCCTGGAGCCTATACCCAAAAGGTATCGATCTATTTGCAATGCGATCGGATCGTATCGCGCTTTTTTTCTCACAAAAGCACAGACAGAGATAACGCGTCGCGGTTTCGATGCGAGTGCCACTAAAATTTTATAAAGCCTCATGTGTAGCTTGTTAAAAAATTAACTAAGGGATTATATAGCCGCTGCAATCGCACAAGCGTGGACATTCCATTCTCTCGCGAATGCTGTTGAAAATATTTTGAAATTTGTAGCGCCATTAGCATTCTGTTGTGAAAATGCGAGTAACATAAATTAGGTATCTTGTTTCGAGCATTACAGCGAACACATTACTTGTCAATTATCGTGAAAATCTATAAATTTAAAATAATGACAACGTTGAATTTTATCTATATTGAATACTTTATTTTCTAAATTACTGCTTTATTGATTTAATTGCATGTGAAAAAAGAGAGAGGGAGAAAGAGAGACAGAGATGATACAGCCGTAGTTTTGTCAATACTTCTGCAGCTATTTCTGCAATCGACGATTCAAACCGTGTTCTTAAGAGTGCTGACAGAGTTGATATCATTATAAAGATTTCCTGCAAGAAATGTCTTTCGCTTTACTATTAATGTTTACGAGCGAGAGTTTGAGAGACACTGTCCAACCGGAAACTAGGTCCCGCGTGTTATGAGAACTCGACGGTTTGCGTGGATGTGCGAAAGGTATACATATATGCACATATGTGCATCTAGACGTCCTATCGATTCGGCGAGATGGCCATTGCATTTCAATAAACGTAGATGGACTTCATTCTATATACAGGTTGTACTTCGTATTGCTCGCTGTATACATTATATGGTTTGAGGATCGTTACGAAGGTTTCGCGATGCAAACAATATTAAAAATTTGCAGCTTAAATGTGGAACTTATCTGAGAAAAAGTGTATGGTATTTAAAAGAAAATATACATAATAGAAATGTCATGACGGAATAATTAATGAATGAACGATGCAATTTCAAATATAGGTTTTCAAATTATAATATCTTATGATTGGCCAACGCATATTTTTGTACAGTTTATATATTTTTATAAATTTTATAAATGTTTGCCTTTTTAATCGATGAAAAATTAAAAGAGTATAAAACTATCTTACTCGGCAACTTCTGCGAGGCATTACAACTTTATTTATATTTTATCGGCACAAGCTTCTTAATTTTTTAACGGCCGCGCTTTTAGCGAAAAATGTATCTTGATTTGTATCTCGAAAGATATTAGAAATATATGAACTTGAACGAAAAAAAGCGGCGGCCTTTTTTCAATAATCTCGAGTTATACGTAATATCGAGATAATGCGTATGAAAGGGAAAAGTTTCTAGTGCGAAAAAAGAAAAATATCGACCGTGAATATAACAAGTATTAGACCATTATGTCGGATTGTGAGGAAGGTGCCTATTGTGCGTTCAAAGTTGCGCGTTCCTGCCACCAAAAACCCGACGGAATCACTCTGCGCGAGTGGTCTGCGAGGGACACAATGCCAAAAGCTGATCCAGATAGTTACGACGATTGAATGCGCGACTGGGTAAAAAAAAAAAAGAGTGAAACGCTGACATTTTCCGTCGTCGATACACTGAAGCCGTATTCCAGTATTCACTCACGGAAATAACTAGCCGCTTGCTCTTCTCGCTTCATTCCTCGCGACGATTCACTAACAAATCGTTGATTTCCCATGCGATTCTCGGTTCGGTTTGTTTGGGGGCTTATGGAAATGTACTGCACGGGGAGGGAGAGGAAGTGATATAATTCAATTTCATCGTGAGAATGTAATAGGGAGAATCGATATCGGTGCCTCGTCGTCCCATTTTAACGAGCGCATCGCCATAGTAAGATCCTCCTTCTTCGTACATACACGTCCCCCGAGTACGATCACATACGCGACGAGAGAACATCTCTGCCAGTTATTAGACTGTACCAATTAAAGCAGACGGCATAGTCTCGAATCGGATCGAAATGCACATCCGTCGAAAGATGATTTTCGACGATTTAAAGACCGATAGAGCGAACGGTGTCTTGTTAATCGATGAAGCGAAAAACGAGGCGGGGAAAAATACATCCAACGGATGAGTGAGTTTACATCGGCAAATAAATCAAGAGCGAATCCATTTATCCTTTCCGCAATAACGTAAAAAACATGCCGCGACGTTTACGCCGCGTCGGTACCTATTTCGTGAGTGGTCTCGCGACCGACTTTTTTGAAATTACTTTTCAATAAATTGCACGGTGCGGAATTGCATTTTTCAACTTGTTTCCACGGCGGGGGATCATCTCCGTGAATTATAACTCCCTTAGCGCGTATTGCTGCTACCGCGAAAGCTTTGTAATTTTCTTCGCGTCGACGGAGAAGATTCCCTTGTTTGTAGTTTTGCATTTGCTTGACATACCCATCGAAGCGAAAAGAACTTTGTATTCATTCCTGTATGCAAATCTCAATCAATGCATCTCTGATGCATTCTTCAGTCTCATCTAATCAAAATTATATGCAGATTTGTGACGCAATTTTTTTAAAAATATTATACTGTTTCTTGAATATATGAGATAAAAAAATGCATGTAATGTGTGTATAAATTTATCTTGATTTTTAAGATACATACGTGTATGATACAAAATTATAATAAGATGCATATATTTATCTAAATATATTCGCTTTTCTATGGGCTTGAATTGTTCAATGTATAAATCGCGTACTTCTATGCATACTTGGAATGAGAGAGTTATAGAATATTTAGATACAGAGTGAATGCCGGTCGAGGATGATAAAGACGCGTCCGTAGAGTGTAAGTTTATTCTCGGGAGATGAAAGCGAATCCGCGCAAGAGAGATGCGTTTCGACAAAGTCCCATTGTACTCACCTAGTAGCCAGATCCCGATGAACGAAGTTCAGGTTCTCCAGATACCGCATGCCCGACGCGATCTGTGCCGCCATGTAGATGAGACAGTTGAAACTGAAACGACGACGACGAAGTGGCGTGAGTTTCCTACGACGAAGTTAAGGTATTCGTACTTGTGAATCCTCTCTCGACCGCCGACGCCTCGGAGAGATTCCTCCGAGGTGTAGGTCGACGAGAATCCGGGGACTGTGTGTCGCTCACGATTAATAAACGCGTCAAACTCGCGCCGGGGAAACTTATTGCGTGTTAACTCTAGCGAGGGCGGTTCGTCGGAAATGAAACCGAGCCCTGGTTCGTTAGAGACGATTGCGACACTTCGAGAGCTATAATCTCTTTATACTTTAAACTGGGTTAGAATAATGCATTGCCGACAATGTGTCATCTACATAATAGGCTATCGATTAATGTCAGGTCAATAAACAGTTAGATTTTCTTTTCAAACTAGTAAAATTATATGATGCAATTAGCTCTTTCGTAAAATAATCATGATTGCCATGGCACTATTTGATACTTATAATGTTATAATTTGCTGATTTTAAAATGATTTTGATATTTCAAAAAATTATTTTTAGATCGCAATGTTAATCAATGTATTTAATATAAAATTTTTATTTTTACTTTACATTTTTTAAATAAAAATCGTGAATATCAATATCATATTGAAAACATCCGGTCAATGACATTAATATTCCTTTATCTTTAATAAGATTTCAGTAAATATACATATGCGAAATTACAAAGTTGATGCCATTATTAAATATATTAGGAAAACATAAAACTTATTTACAATGCAAAACTTAACATTATTCACTGGTCTTTTTATCGTATTATAGAGATTTTTATCGTATTAAGAAAATCCGGTGTGTGTAAATTGATTTATAATATCTATCATTGCTCTGTAAACGCAAATTGCTGAATTTTTTGCTTTATGTGAGATAGCGAACAGATCAATATCATTCGAAAATCTTTATTTATCTTTATTTTGCATTAACCAATATATTTGCATTAACAAGTATATTTCCATTTTCGACAAAGCGATATTGCTTTCAAATAGTTTACTAAACACGATTATATGTGCTCGGTGACCTGCCGCCAATTTTATTTGCGAAAGGTACTCCAATTTGATATTTTTTTGAAAATATTGTATTGTTTTTATTTGGGAACATTCAATTTCTACGGCGGCAGTTACATGAAACAGAACAGTTACATTCTGCACGCGTGCCATTTTTTTCGAAAAATGACAGTGGATGTTTTAATAAACTGTATTCCTTCGTTATATCAATGAAAAAACAAGTCGACAAAAAAATAATCGAAAGCGATATTTGTATTCATATTCTATCAGAAAAATAAAAAAAGAAAATTTAATAATTTCAAATTTGTTCATCAATTAGCTTTAAATAAAAAAATTAACATTTAACGAATTAATTTTTAAGTGTCGATTAATAATTGCAGAAAGTGGCATTATAATTAAAAGGAGAGATTGTTTTAGATCTTAGGTCTTTCTCGCTTAGAATTCGAATTCGAATGATGATTAATGTCAGATTATGTCACAGAAAGTTACCTAAGCGTCTTGACGCCAATTGGCATGGAATGTGCGTCTTCGGCAGTGATGTGTGTCTTGAGAAACTGACAAAGATCCCCGTGTTCCAGATATTCCATCACCACGCAGTAGGGTTCCTCGCGGTAACAGGCGCCCAGAACTCGAGCGATATTGCGATCTTCCAGAGCAGCTAGGATTCTCACATCTCTTTGGAAGTCCAACCTGTTCCGGAACAAGCCAGTTTCCGTGAGTTATCATTATATGAATTATCATTAATCATTAATTGAGATTCTCTTTTTCTCTGCGAGAATTTTACGAAATGGAAAAAGTTTGATTATGCATTTTCATTTGCATTTTCAATTATCGTGTTTATCATTGTGAGGATTACATCGCGCAATCTTTAACAATTATTGTATTTACATAATATTGCAAATGCATCAAATTTTGAGTGAATCTTGAAAATATGCAAGTACGAAAAGCCTTTTAGATATGTATATAATGTTAGGGCAGCGGGAAATAAAGTTGATATCGCTCTAAAGTAACAAGAGTCTCCGGCGATCGTCTCATCGTAATGATTTTCGTATCGCGTGACGCGCTTTCTACATTGCGAGTCCAGACGTTCGTACAGCGTTAACGACCGTAGTTACCGTCCAGTTCGTTGGATCGCGACGTTATTTCCGGATAAGAGAAGCGTTTTCCAGAACGCGAGCACATATGCGCGTCGGCCGACGTTACGTTATACGACCACGCAGCATCGTTACTCCGGGCTTACTTACGATCGACTTGGTAATGGCACTCTCGCGTGATAGCTTAATGCGGCCGTTAACAAAACTGCGGCGCCCTATGCGTATCGATTTGCCATAAACTTCGAACCCTGGCTGGTGCGCGCGATTGTCGCGCGGCATCTCGCGCCGGAGTGGGCGGAAGGTACGAAGATCCCCCTCCCCTCCCCCTATTGTAGGTTGACCACTATATGCAAAATAGCCCGTTTAACATTGCCGACCCTAATCCGAGTTAATGACGTCGCATTAGCCGAAAGTTCGCGGTACAATTTCCTTTCCCTTGCGCCGACATGTTTCCCCGATTCTGGCTGCGTTTATGGCACCGCGAATGCGTATTCGACGTATTGTGATGTAGACACAGTTTCAGTCAATCAATTTTGACCTCGAAGATTCCTTAATCTTTTCGATAACGATTTTTAGCAATGCCATAATAAATAATGCTACACGAATAATAATTATATGCGTAAAAAATTATACGATTGTTTCTCCGGATGTTATCGTTATATCCATGCTATTGATGTTTCTCGTAAGATAATAAATTTTTTTTTTATTGCAATTTTGGCTCCATAGGAGCGATCTATTTGTCGTCTCGAACGGACATGAACCGGTACAATGTTGAGCCGACGCGTTATTTTTAATAGAGTGTCAGCGCAGGTTGTTGCGCACTGCGACACGCGATACCGGGCTTGACGCATAAAACATTTCTTATCTGTCGCCAGCATGGCCTCTTCCGATGCGGCCGAACGAGCGCGAGAGCACTCTCCCTCGTTATACTCTTCTTACATAATCGGACAGAGATCCTTCACGACCGCAAATTCCGTTCGGACAAGCAGACGATGCAAACTACCGTGCAAATAGACATGATGTGACATTCAATAAAAAATCGATCTTAAACACGCTGGCACGTAATAAAAAAAGAGAAATGCTAAATTAATTACATTTATATAATAAAATAATAAAATTAAAGTAATAAAAATGTCGAATTTACTTGTTGTCTTTTGCGTAAAAGTGTAGACTTGAGATTTCTACTTGTTGAGATTTTAGCTGTTCTCGTTTTCGGCGCGGAAAGTGAACATGCGGAGTCACGAGATACTATAAGTCATCCGCGCGATAGGAAACTTGTTGCGTGAGCGGACGTCGGGAATCCGCGATACAAGGATCGTTCGCGCAAGATAAAATACGACGGGCCTCGGGGAGACTGCGTTTCGTCACGCCGATATACAAAAGATTACAAAGAAGACTCTAGGGATTGTTTCTATGCGAATTGCTAAAAATCTCGCGATCTCTCTTCTCTTAATAAAAATATCAAAGACCTTTTATCAAAGACCTTCTATCAAAGATAGGACGAATTTTGTTATGTTTTTTGTAAAGACTGATTATGCGGATTGATTACATAAAAATTGGTCCTTTCAAAAATAATAGAATAACTACAAAAAATAGGTGTAAAGATAAATAGATGGGTAATAAAGATAATAGATAAGTAAATTAATTACTTTGTAAAATGCAATACGCAATTATTCTATGCATAACGCGCGACATTATTAAGGATGAAGGACACTTACTTAAATGTAGTCTCAGCGTGAGTTTTGACAGCAAATACATACGTACACGCAAAATTAGTGAAATTGTTCGCTATTCTTTATCACAAACATCACAAACGTCCGACAGATTGCTCCACAAAGTCAAAGAAATTTCTCTTTGGTTGGTCTCTGTCGAAACGCGAACGAGTTCAGAACGACGCGACATCCAATGGGAGAGGGTCGTCGATTTTCGTCGAAAGGAAGCTTTGTCATCTCTACTACTACGAGGTCTGCCCATATGTCGGCCCGAAGTGCACGCCAAAGTCCCCGATACCCTATCTCTCCCGGTCATTGTATGCAAATCCGTTTCATTCGTGGAATCGAACTGGCCTTTTTCTGATGTCTGACGCGATAATCGCGAGAACGATCGTCCGAGAACGAGACGGTATCCGGACGGTTTCGCCGCTGCGGGGCTTCTTCGGCAGATGCCGCGTCGCGACGCAAAATGTTGCATGCGTTTGTTAAAAAAAAATCCAATATGACCGCTCGTCTTTCAGCTTCAAATTTAATGTGCCCTGCACAAGGATAGCCTCTTCCGACTGTGCAATTTAATTTACTATTCTTTTCCCTTTCGACCGCCACATTTTTGCGCGCGTGATATATTCCGTTGCATTTATATCACACATGCGCGAGTATCGTTTTTATGAAAATATTTTCCGTTAATATTTCCAATCAATGCATACGCAATAAGATGCAATATTAAGTTGATTTTCTAAATGCGTTCGAAACATATTCGAGAAACGATTAATGCATAAGAAATCTGTTGGATCCGAACATACATCTTGATCTAGTCTAGCGCATTGCGATCAATTTATGTCTTGCGATGCGCTGTGAAAATCGCACCTTATTCTTCTTCATCGTTTAGATCAGGCTATCGATTCTGTCCGCTTACGAAGGTAAGATAACTCACTCGATCTATCGGTCGATAGATAACAACGGATGCTGCATAAAATCGCAAGCGGCCAGCGCGCGTAGAAAATGCGTCTCTCTACGTGGCTCTAAACGGTTTATCGTCCTATATGCGGGGGAAACGAGTTAGAGAGGAAAGCATGCGCGCTCAATCGAGCTATAACGAAACGGAATGTAAATTGCGGCTTCTATACAGACGCGCATACTCACTTTTCCTTCTCGCTGGCTTCCGGCAGTAAAAACTTGACGGCGACGAGTCGCTTGCCGAGGGTAGTCGTCGTTCCGTATTCCGGAATCCCTTCAGCTTCCGCCACGTATACCTTTATGTGCATAATTTGTTTGAATTGCGTTATGTATATGCATAAAAATGACCAGAATAAATTCAGGAACAGCCGAAATTCTCTGTAATTTGGCGTGATTTTGACGAACCTCGTCGTACGTGACTTTACATAAGCCGGCTTTTTGCCGACTTCGTTCATTGTTAATATTATATATTATCCGATTATACAAGTGAAAATAATAATAATAATTCTGCACGAAAGTGCAGTGATACGTGTACGCTTTCATCTAGCTTTCCAATTATACGGAGCAGACTGGGAGAATTTTTTTCAACATTAAAGATAATTACATACAACTTCGAGAAAATTGCATATAGATGAATATTTAACAAGAGATATTTAATATTCTTTTCTGCAGTTTCTAAATTTTTTGACATGTTATTTTTAATGAAATTATAGGATCTTTTTTATGACACAAAAAATTTTAATAAATAACTAAAATAAAAAGAAAAATTGATACTTTTGTTCTCACATTATTATAAATTTAACAAAAAAATTCGCGTTTTAAATAATTTTTTTTTTTTATCTCAGGATGATACAGAATAAACAAGTGTATTTCTCTCATTGAAAAATGATACTCGAAGATGCATTCCGTCAGGAAATTCCATCAAAATCTTAGCTATATCAGTCCATAGATTTTGTAGCGACAAGTAACATAAGAATAATCGGTCATCGTATGCACATTGCGTAATGCACCACGACTACTGCATCCTTCCGCAATATTACGCGTAAGAGATTCGACGATTTCCCACCGGACGAAGACGATTGATTTCGCATGTCGATCGAGTCGAGATCGACGTGTCCGATCTCGCGTGAACTCCGCACAATCGCGCGTGCATTGCGGATGCGTTCTGTCGCGCGGATTTCTGACGCGGCAACTGGCGAACTGCGCGAAATGAAGCGAACGTTTCGATGATCCTCCTCGTCATTAACGAATGCGTCGTCCGATGATGCTGGGGGGGAAAGAGAAGGGTGGTGCGGGAAACAAAGAGGAATTATTAGCCACTGTAACGCATCCTAAACTGATTATCCTCGACGACCCCTGACGCGACGAGGCGTCATTGTGTCGGGGAAGAATAACGCGTCCCAGGCACTTCGTTAATCGACGTATTGTTGCGCATCCGGCGCACGTTGAATCGTCCGGATGGCCAACAAACGGATTGATTTCGCGATCGTCGTCTCGACAGAGGAGGCAGCGATACGTTGCTGCATCGTGAATTTACGCGAAATAGACCATCGCATTTCAACTTGCTTCTATTCGCGTAAGCGCAATCGTGGTGACGTTGATAAATAATTTTAACAATGTAATAAATATTTTTGTTATATTTTATTAAAATAATTTTATGCAGCTCAAAGCGAGAGATAGATTAAATGCCGTTTAAAAACTTGACAAATTGACAATCATATTTTATATTTTTGTCTGTCCAAATAATTCTTAAAACAAACTAAAGAACAGTATTAATATGAACGCAGGAATTAATCGTTACATATTTTTGAAATTTTTAAAGCTCAAGTATCATTAGCAATTAATTGCAATTAATCAACGTATGCGTCGAGGCTCGTCGATACCAAACGATGCACGATCTTATTCAGAAACTCGTGACCAATTGGAAATATATACTTATTATTCACGAGTGTAATAACAATGTCATTACCGTTCCGAAAGCCCCTTCGGCGAGCTTGGAGAGCATGCGAAGGCGATGCCGTGGGAAGAGCGGTACGCTGGTCTGCTCCAGACGTCTCTTCAGGGCCGAGAGTACCTCCTGTTGAGTCGGCGACTGCAACACGAAAGCGCAAATGCATTGTGCGGTGTATCCGAACGATAATCAACGATCTATGATCACGCTAGTCGCGCTGGGGCGCATCGTGGGTATCGCAAGATCTACAACCGTCATTCGACGAACGGCTTTACCCCCCTTCGACGGCTTTACCTCGTCTTTCGCGAATTGTCGAGTGTACGAAGTAGAAAGAGAGCATTGTAGTACGACATACAAGTGTTCCATTGATCGTAAACTTATTGTCCGTAAAAGTCAACGGACTCGTAGAATGTTTAGATAAGACTCGATACATCTCGCGTTTTTTTTTATCAGAAAGAACCTCTTCCTAAAGATGAATGACGTAGAAAGAGATATTAAATAATCTATATTACTTGCGAATTTTTCGAATAATCGGAGTGCATAAAATGCAACGCGATTTACATTATTGATAATGTCTATACTGATTGTACAGTTAAGAGGATATATCTAAGTGATCGCAAAAGTCTCGTTCTAATACTTGATGCTACCATAAATGAGAGTGACATGAAAAGAAATAATGTCGAATGTACCGTGTATTTGTTGAGTGATCGTCGTTTTATGGATAACAGTGAATCCGCCGAGAAGGATGATTGGCGTTGCTACGAAGCGTCAAGGCCAGACGCGACACGCGGGGTGAAATGTTTTGACTGTTTCGAGTGGCCCTGTCGGATGTCAATCATGCGCAGACGTCTCGACGTAGACACGGGCACTTTCGAATCCGGAGCGTCCCGTTTCAAGCATTGTGCTCGGATCAATCTCGATTCACGCCGCGGAAACCGGTACACAAACCGCGGTACCAGATGTGTCTATCCGCGGGACACACGTGTATCCCGACGCATAGAAAAGACTCACTCGACGGTGAAGAAGCTGTTTGCATTCATGACTTTGAGGGAATCGATCGTGAAACAGGACGGCAAATGCTTAAATCAAGTATTCTTTCTTATATTTCCTTTTGTTTTTGACATAACCTGGTTTATAGTCGTACTGTCCATTGCCAGAGTCACATTTTAGCAAAGAAGATTTTCTCAAAAGTGTTTCCTTTTGTTATTTGCTTTGAATTTTGCACCGATATGAATTCAACCGATATTCGTGTAATTTTCTTATATGAGTATAAACTTGGTAATAATGCTGCAAAGCTGCACGCAATATAAACCAGGCGTTTGGGGAGAATACTGTGAACGATCGAAAAGTGCAGCGTTGGTTTGAAAAATTTCGGTCTGGTGATTTTTCCCTGCAAAATGAACCGCGTGGAAGACCCGAAACGTCTGTGAAAAATGATGCTCTGAAAGCATTGGTGGAAACGAATCCAACTGTTTCTTCAAGGGAACTTGCTGCCAGAATGGAAGTTGACCATACAACAATATTGCGACATCTTTCTGAAATTGGCAAGGTGAAAAAAATGGATAAGTGGATACCGCACGAACTAACCGAGCGAAATAAGCTGGATCGCTTGAACGTATGCTCATCATTGCTAACCCGATTTAATCGAGATCCATTTTTCGATCGGATCATTACTTGTGATGAAAAATGGGTTCTTTACGACAATAGGAAAAGGTATGCTCGGTGGCTTGATAGGGATGAGGCTTGTGCTCATACTCCACGGCCATCACTTCATCAACGGAAAATTTTAATCACAGTTTGGTGGAATGTGACTGGAGTAATACACTACTCATTCCTTCGAACTGGAATGACAATTACAGCCGAAAAGTATTGCCAGTACATTGAAGAAATGCATGAAAAATTGAAAATTATACGCCCATCACTTGTTAATCGGCATGGCCCAATATTTCTCCACGACAACGCTCGGCCGCATATATCGTACAAAACAATTGCGAAATTAAATGAATTAAAATATGAAATTTTGCAGCACCCACCTTATTCACCGGATCTTTCGCCAACCGACTTTCATTTATTTAAACATTTAGAACTGTTTTTACGGGCTAAACAGTACGAAAATGAAGACAGTCTGAAAAATGCCATATCAGAGTTCATTGATTCTAAAGATCAGAATTTCTTCAAGACAGGCATCTATGCATTAAAATCTCGTTGGGAAAAGTGTATTGAAGTAAATGGAGCATATTTTGATTAAATAAACAGCTTTTGGAAAAAGATATGCAGTTTAATATATTCACTTAAGAATCCGACATTTCATTCTCCAATAAATGTGTAGAACTTCGATCTTAGAAATTCTATTACGATAAAAATATTATCTAGTAAACAAAGTATATATTTTGAATGTGTTTAAATCATCTGTCGTATGACTATAACGTGCGACTCCATTCGTAAAAAAGTTCAGAGACAATAAAAATTGTCGCAAACTTTTAAAGCTTACTATCTTTTTTTTCTGGAGATATACTTTATTTATGTGAGTTTATTTGAGGTACTCTGTAAAATTAAACGCGTTAATAGGTAAACAACTTTGTATAAAATTTGTTTCTTTACGCATATCTCCGACGCGATGTCATTATGTTTATAAACTTTACTGTGTTCACATCGCACATCGTGAATCTTAAAACAAAAATTATCAATGCGTCATGAAATGTATGTACAAGCCGTATGTTTTCGCCGATACGTGATATTCGACATCGGGATGGATGGTCGTGAAATCAATTCCTATCGCGTAATATTTTTGTGATGCCGGCCGGATGCGTCTCGCTGCTGGAGGCGGGGTGATCGAAAACGTGATTACGCCACGCGCTTTCTCTCCGCAATTAACGGAGCGAACTGGCCCGCCGGACCGCGTAATGATGATACATTCCACGAGGGTTGTAGCGTTGATCCGCGAAAGGGTCCCCGTCGACGCGTCCTGTCGACGGGAGTCGGTTCGCAGGCAGGCCGACGACGATCGATCGATCGATCGATTTCATCGCGGACACCGCGTTGACTACGTCGCAGTTCCCGGCTTTATTTCCGGTGCGTGTCGGACGAACCGCGATAGCGATTTATTGTCTAAGCAGAGCGGGGCGGTTACACGCCGGCCGTTTTTGCATCGCCATTCGGTAGTTCGCTCCAATTATCTTTCTACGAGCTCCCGTGTCGTTCCTGCCACATAGATGATATCGCGGGAACCGATCGCGGAGATCGTCGCGTTAATTATTTCCGTTTTACGGTAACGTGATAGTGTGTAGTACAACTAGCATATAATAGAAATATTATTTTGATACGTCAATCACAGATACTAGAGGTTAAACCCATATAAAAATAATGTTTGTTTCAAAGAATGTTATAAATATTTACAAAAATACTGAAAAATATGGAAACATTCGTTTAATAGGACGAGTGGAAGAGATTTTAACATATTGAATTTCGAAAATATAAATACACAATAAAATATTTTTGATTCTAGATTAATTATAGAATCGAAAAAGTATTGGGAAAATCTATAAATGAGGCTCGCATAAAATATATCATATTTGCAAATATTTTTCTATTAATGAGTTTTAATTTCATCGAACATTTTTTATGCATTAGCAATAACTTGTACGTAAGTAATCATACGATACATGGAGAAAAATTTGCAGTAGAATTTACATAAAAAAATACATTCATTGTAAAGATGGAATATAATGATATTAGGATATTTATTAAATACTATAAAAATTGTAAATTATGCATTTGTTTGTGTGCATCAATACATATTTGCAAATAATTACAATACTCCTCGCTCTTGGTAAAATTTGATATTATATAATGTACATAATATTATTGAATAAAAATGCCACGTTTTCCCTTATATATTAATATGTTTCACGATTATAAAAATTATATCGTAATTTTTACTGCAATATTTTCTCCGTATAGAAAGCATAATAAACAATTTGATCACTATGATATCTCTATGATCTATTATACTTCCGAACATGAAAGATGCATAAATGCGAACGAATCTTTTGTAAAGAGCTCTCGCTGCACCGTACGGAATGTTTGCCGGTCTCCAGCTGATCGGTATCGCTATATATCAACGGTCGACGCGAAAAAAAAGCATCTGTCAGTATCGATCACGCGATTTTAAATTGACCGCGCGATCCCGTGATTCTTTTTATACCGATGGAGAACCCAGGGGATCGTCTCGCGTGTTTCATGTCGACCCGGAGGGGTTTCTACGCTCTTTTCCGCCCTCGTGCAGTGTTCTGGCATTCTGGATACGAGCTACGTTATACTGTACCCACGGGAGGTATATCCGCCCCAAATGTTCCGCACTCGTTCCATATTGATTTAAATTATTAATTGTGAATTTATCTCCGTCCAGGGCGCGGAGAGTTACGTTTAATGCCGCGACAACGACGCGCATTTTTTTTCTCGACTGTTTATTTATACAACGGCCAAGATTAGTCGGGGTCAGTTATGAAATTTTAATGTCGTTGCCTTTCTCTTTCGATTATTTTAGATTGCTATCATTCTTGCGATATGCATTGCGATTGTATACTTTATGTCAACTAAATAAAGATATAAAATATAATAAGAGATCATATTATGTTTAAAAGATATTTTTGTTATATCGTCTAAAATCAAAGACAAATAATTTTTAATTTGTATCGAAATTGATTGACATTGATATCGGAGGTTTAACAACTCATTAACTCTTTTTCGTTATTTTTACAACTTTCTATAGTCTTAATATTGATATTTAGAATGTTTGATAAAGATTTCCACCTCATTTTTAAAAGTTACAAATTCTTTTTATTTCAATTTACATCTAAGTCCTTCGGGTTTTTCTGACATATATTCATCGTGAATTAATATACAGATTAAATAATGCGGAATTAAATCCGTAAAGAGGTAAAAATGGGAATGCAAATGGCTCACCTTCTTGTCCTCTGTCTTCGTGGTCCGCGAGCTCTTGGAGAAGAGGCTATCCTGATCGCCGGTGGCGCTGGAGACGGTCGCCCCGCGGCCGGCGTCCTGATTGAGCAGAGGCACTGTGCCGAGTTCCGGTACCGCATAATCGTACGACGTGTCAACTGCACCGTTCGCGTACACCGCTGCGGATGATATAGCAAAGGAGGAGTGAGCGCAGAAGGGGATGGTGTATTGATTGCGGTCAGGGCGAATGCTTTGTTGCCGGGACGTATGTGGATGCACCGCCGTTGGCACAGGAGCCGCGGCGATTGAATGTGTGCGTTTTGGCATACGTGTAGGATGTGCGTATCCGCGTGTGTGCGTAATCGCGAATACGTGCCGTATAGATATTGGTGTAGGCGCGTTCGAGCGCCGCATACCTGAGTGATTGATGTTGGTGCCCTTGTTGTTCAGCATCATGTCTTTCATCTCCATAACGACGGTGCTGTAGCTGTAGTACGGCGCGTACTTTAGCGCCTGATACGGCTCTTGGTAGTCGTCCAGCTTCACGATATCCAGGAGACGATTGCCGAGATCGCGCGGCAAAGTCGGTAGCGAACCGCCCGCGTATCTGAAAAAAAAAAAAGAATTAATTCGAGGGAAGTATCGCATTGATTCGATCGCGATGTATATTCTTTTTGCTATCTAAAATGCGTGTCTATCATATATATTGTCGATTATTTATTCAATTATTTTGTCACTTATCCTGTCACTCGCGAATCATACAAATTACATTGTTTTATAAAAAGTAAATTATATTAATACAATTTATAATATTAAATATGGTTCGCGTATCATATGTGAAGAGAGAGAGAGAGAGAGAGAGACATATATACAAAATATACCGGTATAACTTTGATTTTGCGGATTACATGAATTTCTCGGTTTTTAGAAGCAGCATATTTTCAACTCGTGAATTTTAGCGTTACGTACGGAGCGCGCGGTCCATCAAAGACCCAGCGTAACATTCGCACGCCTACTTGAAGTTGCACGTTACACGTTCTCTTTTGGTACGAAGCTCGCAACTGCAATATCGGATTGCACAAAGCGAGCATAGAGCTCGGGGGGAAGGGAAAGGATCGATGTCGAAGCTCGTGCGGGATGCTTCCGAGTTACGAGGCGGCCGGAGGATCTTCTCTGGAGACATTCGTGCCGCACAAACTCGATATATTGCCCGAGGATGTCCGTTATTGGACGTTATTGGACGTTCGCTAACGAGCACGGTGGATGGAAAGTTTATTGGACGGCCGCTGCCATGCCGTCATCGTACTGAGCGCGTCCTGTGCGGACACAAACTTGGAAGAAATGAGGAATACGGGCTTGTGTACGGGTAATCGTGTATTATCATTAAGCGCGCTTCGCGATGTAAAAGCGAGTGTCCGATAACTTCCCTCCCAATGACCCTATATTTGCCTGTCTAGATATCAATAGTCGCGTAATAAACGGGAATGTCGATAGAAAATAATAATCATTCAAAATTGTTCAGTCACTGTCAATAATTGATAAATTTGATCATTGCAAAGTTATTAGATATTGATTTTAAGAGAAAGTTGGATGATTTTTAACGTTAAGGATTATTTTAAAATTATTCGGTTTTACTTTATATTTTAGCAATTAATTAATCTTTTAATAAACTACAAAAAGATTCTAAAAATCTCTTAAAAATTGAGAAATTGCGAGAAATTATGTTTCACTACTTTTACGTAGGTTTTTATTGGTATAATGTAAGACCGTGCATCAATTTTAGCAGCTGGCCTTTTATTTTTACATTAATTAGCAAGTGACAGGTAATACTCTCACCTTTCGTCGTCCTCCAGGGTATACGCCATCAAAGCCGCGCCTTTCTCGACGGTGGCGCAGGTAGAACCTAGATGCGAAGGGGCTTTACCGGTCATCGGGCTGGCGAAACACTTGCGTTGCCTGTGTCGCGAGACAATCAGAAATATCGCCACGGCGAGTGAAAGTATCACGGCGGTCAGCACGCCGATCACGACCGCCATATACGTGGGGTCGTCGTGTTTCGCCGTCGAAACCGGAAGCTCGCCCTCGGCAGCGCCGTTCTTCTCCACGAAGACGTCGCTCTGAATTGGTGATTCGGTTGTCGGTGCTTCCTCTGGCGTAAAGTTCCCGTGTGCTATATCTAAGTAAAAAGGAAAAGAATTTTACCTTGTTAGATTAATTATTCCTGTCGCGCGCGTCTGTTTCTAATCTTTAAAATTGAATTAAATTTTTTTGCTAATATAAATTGTTATATATATATATATATATATTCTCGAGAAATCCTCGAATATATTTATATCTTAATATTCCGAATGTATATGTATTCCGATTTTCTAAACATATTACTGAACAGAATATAAATGCCCAATGTAGCGTTTGGTGAAATTTGATACACTGTAATGCTTTGTAATATTATTCATAATTATCGTAGTATTACGCTTGCAATTAATTATTATTATTATTATATTTGGTATTATTATATTCGGTATCATCTCTGTTATATATTATTATAAGCTATGTGTTGCTCTGTGTGTATTATATTAGATTTTATCTCATTATTTATACATTCTTTGACGTAGATACATATTTCTATAACTATTATTAGAAAATAAATTTATTTTCTCTTTCCGCTGTTTGATTCATAATATAAATATTATTGACGCAAATTTGAAGAAACTTTTTGCACGCTTTTCTCATAGGAGAGTTTAATATCTGATATAGACGCACAGAGAGATTAACCTAATCGTGCATAAGATACACGCAAAGATCTGCCTTTGAGGGCTAAGCATAACAAAACTTATACGTGCGAGACAGACGCGCGAGAGCATATGTGGATCATATAATTAACCTATATGATACGCTTTGACGTACGACTTTACTAAGGATGCTGCGAGGATATAGAGAAGTTCGTTACGAGGAAAGGGTCGTTTGGTTCACTTCTCTCGTAAACGCGAGAGATAACGTTCCCTATTTATTATCATCGCGATATCGCATGAAAGAGACCGGGCGGAGCTTTCATCGTATAAACATATTATATTACGCTTTTGTCGATGGGCTGTTTTGTGGCACAAAAATTGCGTAATTAAACTCCCGCTGTTTGTTCTTTCGGAGCGTAATTATACGCGTCATTCTCGTGGTGTTTAATAATGCGCTTTAACGAAAAACGATATGATACGCTTTTCCGTTCTCTCGTCACAGCGGCAAAGGGATTACGTTTCATCTTGCTATAAATAATTACGAGATGAGGGAAATGCATTATCGATAAAGATTACTTTTAATGCGAAGAATACATTGTGTATCGCATGTGCTCATAACATATAATAATGTTTTTTAACCGTTTATTCGTATATTATCGTCGATTTTTCATTTTGCAAAATTAATATTTTGGACTTTGTGCAAGTGAAAAAAATCTCCTAATTTGTTTTTTCATTTAAAAATTGTAGTATTCTGAATTATTACTTTTCGACGCGTAGACGATTTTTAAATTCTATTTTCGTCAGAGTTGACGTGTTCCTATTTCGGCGAATACCACGGTGTCACCCATTCCTGTCATCGTACTTTACGCGCCCGGCCGGCAGAACAAGAAATAACATATATAGGAAGAAACTGAAACGGAAAAGAATCACGCACACGGGAGCAACGTGCACGGATTCAACGGCGCAGCTTCCTAGTTTTGCCGCTGAAACCTTTTTGTGTAGCACACTCGCGTATGGAATTCTCCAGCAAGTTCTTGTTTGAATTTTTTTCGCGCGCTACGCAAACTCCATTTCGTCGTTTTGCGCGCAGTAAAATAACTTCATTTTGATGCAATTTCTGCAAGATTGGGTCGGATTATCTTTCTAAAAACTCTGCTCTTCTATTTCGCAGAATTTTAGCATAATATATGATTCTCTTGCAAACTGCATATGTTGCAAAAGGAAATTAATTACGCTATTTAATGTTAAACGTACTATCATATAAACACGAATTCTATCAGGGTATATTTTATATTGACGTTCTGCATATTAGTAAATCAAATAAACATCCGATCGTGTCATGAACATCGGCAGTATAGTAGTTCTCTCACACCATTTCAGTTATAAAATGATTTAATATCTCGTATATGCAGCAGAAACTGGCATATTTTTAATTGATAACAACTAACAATTCATTAGCAATCAGGGAATAATTTCAAATGATGATATACATGCTGAATATGAGGAGAGAAATTACAGTTTGCTCTTGGGGGATGTTTACTCGATCGACTAATGAGCTCATAATTATCGAAGTTTGATTGGCAGTTTAGATAACTTGAAATCGATATCTTTCTCTTGATAAGAATTTGATATGAACCATTGTTGCTACAACTTTTGCATTTCCATACAATATGTTATATTTTATTAATTATTGGAATAAAATTTTATTATCAACTTACAAACTAATTAAGAAGATTTTAATATGAAAATCATATTTTTAAAGCAATTTTCGTTTAAAATGTATTATTGTTATAGCCGTTATAAGACTCAAAATTGAGAAAGAATCTGAATAAAAACGACTTTATAAACTTGATTTTTATATCAAAATTATTTTTTAATTATTTTTAGACACTAAAATTTTATTTCAATAATTAATTACTACGATTATAACATATTGTATGAAGAATGTAACATAATAAAAACTTTATATTAATTCAAGTTATTTAAACTGTCAATCAAAAGCATTGCCTAAACATTATTTTAAAACAATTTCAACAATTCATAAAGGCATTCTGCAGAAACGTCCGCTTCACGTTGCGGCGAGATTCTAATTTAAGAAAAACGCGACGAAACGCGTACTTATTTTCGCGAGAGGGAGAGGGGGAGATCTCTCTCGCGGGAAGAAATCTCGGGGGTCGGTTTCACGGAGAAGCGGCTGCGCTCACCCATCTTGAATTTTCCGCGAGAGTCGTTTTGGAATATCCAGCGCTGCGCGCGAGCAGGAATATAAATTTCTTCGGATGCAATCCCGACGTGTGCTTTGTATGAATCGTCGCGAGGAGCATTTCTCCGAAAGTCGGTCGAGGCAAGCGAGGTAACGCGCGCGAGAGAGGACCAGCCTAGGAAATCCGAAAGGAGAAATCACGACCGGTGAAGCTTCGTTGCCCGAGCACCTCTAGCCTCGGAGAACTATCCCGCGTGTGGCATTCCGTCGCGAAATTCCCAGCGGGGTTTATGCCGGGCGGAAACAAAGCTGTCATCGCATTTGATATTGGGTGGCTCGACGAGCATCATTCACATCGGCGGGACGAGCCATCCGTTCTCGACGCGATCCCGCACATGAAATCTGATATTAAACATTCTTTATGCCGGTGGGTGGCCGCCCGGGATTGAATCGGGAAAGGACTTTGCCTCGCGCAGAGGTTGCGCCGGTATCAGAATTACCACACCATCTCAATAGAATTGATTACGCGCGATATCGGTTATACTTGCAATGTAAAATAGATGATAAATCGTTGATTCGATAAGAAACAAGAATGTAAGAATAATCTGCTGTGGTTCTTGTACATTTATGCGAACGAAACTTATTCTATGAATATCGTGCGGTAAAATATTTCTCAAATGCGTGCTGTAATCGAAAGGATGTTTAGTGCCGGATAAAAATATTCTGTGGTATTCATATTTATCAAATCACATATATGATTGTAGGACTGTTCTCTTTTAAAAAGGATAATTAATATAATTTTTGAAAAAATAATTAGAACATTATTTCACACACATATACTATATCAAGTATAAAACGAGTATTATTTTACGAGATTTAAAAATGTAAAATATTTTCCTTATTTTTTATATCTTTATATAATAATCTTTATCTTAAATTGAAAAATGTTTTTATTATATTTATACCTTTTTGGGTTTAAAATGCAAGAAAATGTACTCGTATAAAAAAAGAAATATATGTATGCAACTTTCACAGCTCGATGAGGAAAGCAAATCTCCGCGATCGATATAATTTACGTCCAATTGGAATCGTTAGATGAAATTAGCATCGAATTATCCGGTAAGCGCGTCTCGAATAAATATTTTCAAAAGCATGCTGGAACCCGCGCGATACCGATTACCCGTTTAATTATAGCGTCACGTTGCGCCCTGCGATTATTTCGCATCAAAACAATAACAAAGAAAGAGAGAGGGAGGGAGAAAGCGAGACGTATTTCGACTGCATATACATTGCCTGGCGACGGAACCTAACCAGATTTATGATTGGATCAGGATGTTTGGTGACATGGGTGGGCTGTGAAACTTGGGCGAATTTTGCTCGTATAAATTATCGCCCGGGGATACGCAATGAAACGTCGTGCTTTCTTTTTCTTCGTTTCTTTAACGAAAAGAAGAGACGGTAACGAAATAAAAGTAAAAAACAGAGAGAGAGAGAGAGAAAAGGCCAGCAACTTCGTCACCGTCGTCGTCCTCGTCGTTGTCGTTGCTACTGCACATGTTCATCGCTCGCGTTTCTTTTGCCTCCCAGCTTAGTCGGGCGAGGATTCGACGACGACGAGGCACGTGGACGCCCCGACACGGTGCATGTGCAAATGTACGCGCGCGACTCGGATGCAGCTGACGCTCGACGTCAAATGCAACTAATGCTCATCTTGATCTCGCGCCGCCGGCATTTTAGTCGCCGCCTTTTAAGCTGATTTTCGGGATGAAAGTCGCACAGGCTTCGTTCCACTCGTGACCTCGTTGCCGATCCGGGGAAGCTAATCGGGGCCGGCGATCTCGTCGACGCGGGGATAAGCCCGATTGCTCGACGAGATCACCGTCGGTGTTCCGATCACATCAGATGTCACCGGCAATCGGTGCTCTTTGTTTTATTCCTGTGGATAACGCTGTGATGGTTTTAGTGAGCATTGTTTTCGGACCGCCGACGTGGATCGCATGGCGCATGCGATGGTTTACACGCTAAATAATCGCGCGTCGAGGCGAGATAATGTATGATTGTTAGTAGGTCAATAATTTCGAAAACTAGCCCGTGCACGAGTTAATCCTTGACCTGTGATATATTACTGCCGCGATATTGCTGCATCGCTCCATATTCCGCGCACACATATAGAGAATGTAGGGATATTCGTAATACTATTATTCGAGAAATGGCATTTCTAATTTAAAACTGGGTAAGCATTACAGATGCAACATACAAAGATAATAAAATAAAAACGTGAAAGTATCTGGGTGGAACCGCAGACCGATATTGAGATTAAAGGATTCCAAACAACTCGGATACTGTTCTCCAACAAATAATGCGATCGATAAGCCGAGCGATTGCACGAGCGTAATGAATTTGAACAGAGTCTGTTTAAAAATAAGCACACGATTGGCTCGGTAAGTCGTTATCGGTTATTTCGCGATACTTTGGTTACTACAAAGCCGCGCAAGAACGTCGAATAATTACGCGGTAATAATCCCCGTCCGATAAGGATAAATTAACTTCGCCAGGAGCGAACTGCCGCGACCCTTTACGCAGAGAGCGGTGTAGTCCATAAGGATAATATTAACGAGCCAAGTTTAAGTACATTTTTCGCGTCGCTCCCGCCTTTGTCAATTAATAATCGACTACCGGAAGAGAGAGAGAGAGAGAGAGAGAGAGAGAGAGAGAGAGAACATTTTAAGTTAGTCTGAGGGAATTCTTCCGATAACGCTCGAAGCACCAAGTCCTGGAAAAAGAACTCGTATATATCAAGAGAGAGAGAGAAAGAGACAGAAAGATAGATACACTATATTTGAAATATTTAAAAAATCGCTAATGTGAGCGATTGCTGGCAATGAATCATTTTTAACGAATGATTTGGTTAGGAGAAGCGGTCGCAGTATATATGTGTGTGTATGTGCGAGAGAGAGAGAGAGAGAGAGAGAGAGAGAGAGACGATGACTTCGATTTCACGAGGAAATCCATGGCCAGTCTCCTCGTATTTCTTTGTCCAATTATGTCTGTCGACGTTGGGGGCGGATGAGGATGGGATGGGGGTTGGGGAAATCCTTGCAGGACCTATGCGAAAAGGAAGAGGCCGCGAGAGGTGCATCCATTATCTTCTCTTCCGACTGCGTCCGGAGGTGCATCCATTATCCATCCTTCTCAGAGCGGAATCGGACGATCGCTCGCCGGTAAATTGCGAGAAAATATACGAACGACGGTCGATAAACTTTTAACGAGTTTCTTTTGTGCTGGGCGCGTCAGCCGCGCGGATATCTATAAGTCTCGAGGATTGCGGATCCGATTTGAAAGTCCTCGTCGATTCTTCCATAAAGAGGGTCACTCGTCAAACGCTCGGAAGATAAAATATTTGTAAGTTGAAATGAGAAACGAGATTTTTTTCTTTTTCACGAATTATATAATTACGGGGGAAGGGGGATTGCAGATTTAATTTTTATTGATGTAATTAGTAATTTTACTGTAATTTACAACTCTATATAAATTCGGATTATCTGCAAGAAATCTTGTTTTTTAAATGCGTATAAAAATAATAACTTTTTCATTATTATATTATTTCTCTACGTCATAAAAATACATCGTAATACAACTGCCACATCGTAAAATTTTTCAACGTAAAAGAAATTATAAAACCAGAATAAAATCACGGGAAAGCTTTGTGATTTTTAAATGAGAGGAGCAGATGTAGTACTACTACGGTATTGTACGTCTACATCTTCATAACGTCATTTCGCAGTTGTGCTGCGGGCATTCGTTTGAAATATCATAACGACATGCTACCGGAACCCTTCTCTCTCACTTCGCTACCATGTCATAGGTACGCCCCACGAGGAAACTCGAAATTCCACCCAGGAATACGATTTCCTCCCTCGCGGATACGAGAGTTGTAATTTGCAAACATCCGTCACAGAATGGTCATACTCGCGGGATGTATTGTTAGTCTGTATCATTTTTCTTCGTCTTCTGTTGCTCCCGTCCATCCCGAAGCCAGCCCTTTTCGAGCTCGTGTCCTTTCCGCAAATGAAGGGGGCGATTCGGCGCACACGATTTTCACGCGGTTCTATGCGAAAAAGATCCGTACGAAATTATCTGTCAAGGAAGTCTGGCTCTGGGGATGGTCAAAGGCAAAAGGGATGTTGTACGAAGGTGCTGTCCAAGCTAGGACGCGGCTAAATTGCTGAAACGAAGATTGAACGAGGCGCAATCACGATGGATCGCTGCATCGAACATGCAGGATTCGCGATGTTCGTCGTCACTTTATATAAGATGCATCGACGCAGCGTACTTTAAAATTTAGTTTAGTTACGAAACATTAATGTTTCTTCTTTCTTCCAGAATTATATCTGGAATTTCTTTTGTAATATTATGCAGTCAACAATAACTTATCATTTTTTAATTATCACAGCGTCAAGAAATAATTATGCAAAAATTGACATTTATAAAATATTCTCCATAATTGCACGTACATCATTAGTAACTGTACAAATCTTTCTTTGTACAGTAAATATCTCTTTATTCTTCGTTTCTTGCTTTAATCGACGGATCTTTTGCGCGGCATTCTCATCACATCGCTCGTTCACATCTACGCGAATCCGTCTTGAAAGATGCGTATTTCGATGGCATACATACAGTAATGCAGGAGGAAGACGAGCGTTATGAATGTACCAGGAACAGAGTTTCAGATTTCCTCGCGCGATTTATATGATCTCGTTGGTAAATCCGTTTGACAAACAACCTTCTATTCGCGAATATTTTGAACAAGAGCAGAATGCTCCCTTATAGGAGCTGTCTAGTTGCGCATTATTATCTACATGTAATAGAGCTCATAGTTATCTATGAGGATGTCTTGCCCAAAGGCATACAAGCAATTTCTTCCATGAAATGTTTCTGCGGGATTATTATCGACGGATATTTTGAACAATTCCCGGCCATTTCTCATCGCCGATCATTATCGATAATTTATCGACTTTCAATTATATAACCGTAACTCGAGAATATCGTATTTATGAGTTCTTCCGTTGCGAAATGTCGCGCAAAAAATGAAGATGACGATATTTGATTTAACGATCACTTTATGTTTATAAAAATATAAAGTTTGTAGCTATCATCAAATGCTTTTAACGATAGTTCGCGCACGAGTTTATGTGAAGTATAAATATTGATTACATGCGCGCGCGCGCACACACACAAATTCCTATATCTATGTAATCGTCGCACATTGCATTATTTATCATTATGTACATATAATTTGAATAAGTATCTTTTTGATTATGCGAAAAGCTCGCGATTTATAGAACAACACGATATGCCATACGTCTTAAAATCAATCGTCATAATTAAATTATCTTAATGATCGCGGTGATAATTGTTGAATAGTTGTTGATTTAATTTTGCATGTTAGCTTTATCTTTATTGTGATTTGCAATATATTTTACGGCGCCTGCGAAAGAGCCTGCGTTTTTGCATATATCCTTTGACGTAGAAAAAGAGCGGGGAACAGAAGGAAGCGAGTAAAGAGTTTCGTGCCCGCTTTATGATCTCGTCGCTACGTCGCTAAGTCCTCTCGGCAAACGACCCTTTGTACGTAAATACCTTGAATAAGAGCGAGGATGTTCTTATCTCCCATTAGTTCGTCGCGTAATTTCTCATTACAATGCGAAGATTACGGTTTCCTCAGAATTACTGAATTTTAGTCAACGAACCAGAAAATCTGTTCCTTCCTGCTTCAGTTAACGTTACTTCCGCTCGAAATACTGCACAGAATTATTAATATGATCTCTTTGAAGATTCATTATATACTTATATACATATATTAAAGATTCATTACCTATACATATAATGTGCATGTAATACGGGTGTGGTTTTCCTAATTAATGTAAAAATATTTCGAAAACTTGCGTTAAGAAATTTTTTTTTTAAATAATTACGATGGTAATTATCTCCTTTTTCAATATTGTATCAATTAATATTTCTAGTCGTAACTCATTTTTTAAAATGAAATCTACTTTCTCGTTCAAAATGGAAGATGCGTATAGAAGAGATGACAAGATATTTTTTTAATGATAAACCCTCGCATCGTTATTATTTTGCTCGGCTATATACAATATAATAAGATTAACAAGGAATTTTTTTTCTACGCGTGAATAGAGCGGAAAAAGCAGCAAAACTATGTCATCGAACGGTTCATCGTGTGATTCTTTATAATGGAGGTTTTCGACGATGTGAAAGTTACTGAAAGTTACCCTTAACATGGACGATGTACCGAACTTATCGAAAGTTTCGTATCGCCTATAACCGTTCGATGACTTGCTCACCTGCTTTTCTGTGCGTTTCTATGCGAAAGTCCTTCTTTTGGCAGGGGAGATTGAAGGGTGACTTTAAAGGATGAGGAATGATCGCGATCTTTCAGCTTTGTGTCGCGTTTCTCCTGCACGTTTCGCTATGTATCATAATACGTGACACTTTGAGCCCGTAGAATTACCATATGTCTCTTTATAAATCAGATACGAGGAGTGCTACGAAAATTTTCTTATCATCATATTTATATCGTTTTATTAAAATATCATTTGTGCGTCTTTTTAATATAAAAATATTTTTGTGCATTAGAAATTGATCAACAAATTTATTCATTCTTTCCCGCATGTTTTTTTTTTACACTAGAAAAGAAAATATTAATGATCTTTTTAACCAACATGATTTAATAAATTAATTATGAATATATATTTCATATATGAAATAAATGGCTTTTATCAAAATAATTGCAATTTTTTTTCAAAACTATTATTAGGAAGAAATGTTGATCAAAATATTATCAAAGTAAATAGAAGCGTTATTTGAATGGCATTAATCGATGATTATTACAAATCCGCTTAGTCATGATCGTTTGTTCCATTCGTTTACTCTGAGCGGAAGCTTTCTCTGCGTTTTCATGCAAAGCGTCTTACGATAAAACAGGGTGACACTTGAAAAGGGAGTATGACTGTGCAGTTTCGCAGTATAATTGCACGCTTGACCTAATTGTATGATTATGTTTTGTTTCTTGTACCTCTCAATCGATATAGATATATAAAATGCATGCAATTAAAGCATATGTATCCAAGTGTTTCAAAGATAAAAATATCACGTCTTGATTCCACACTCTAGAAACTATTCACGCTGTAATTTATTATGCAAGATGCTCCAGAAATGTCGCTTTTAATTATAATTTTGGATCAATAACAGCGTGACAACTTGGCTGAGATATAATTTACATGACGATATATATGTGTACTCAATAGTACGTGAGAGATCTTTATGCGATATTCTGTAATAATGTCGCTATTGCGCAAATAGACAACTGCGATATAATTTTGAAATTATGTTAGCTAACTGAATCGCATATGCAAATTTTAGATATAATATAAGGATTTTACGCGACACAATATTTACAGTACGTATAATATCGCTGACGCGTCCTTTCTTAAGCTCTCCTCTGATTATAAATCCTCTTTATTCGACATCGGCGTACTGTAAACGCGGATAAACTCCTCGTAAGATGCGATTTTTATCGAATCCGTGTTAAATCAGATGGAACGCGGGAACGATGGGACGAGGCGAAAGTCGCTTTCAGAATCGTGCGCATTCGATATGGAGACATACTCCCCGCGATTTATATCTCCGTTGATAAAACGCCTTCCCTCTGTCTAACGTTCATGCCGCGTCGCGTCGCTTCCCCAGGAAACCGATCGTGAAGAAAAGGGAAGTTGATTTCTATCGAGTGAATGCTAAATCGAATTGTAGTCGATTTTTCTGTACGCGCGATGTCAAAACCGGAAAGATGCCACATAAGGAGACAGGTAGTATAGATTATTTGCATGTCTCCTATTCCGACCATCGTCCCTTTTGGAATAGCTACCTGGCAGATATACGATAAGCCATTGTCAATTACTGCACGTATCAGTTTAAATCAACTTGGAGATTTATTTTTTCGATGATTGACAGGCGGCAATCGGTGCTCGGTGGGAGCAAAGACGGAGGAGGAGGGGAGGGATTTGCGGTGGTCTGGTTGTGCCGAATTGGAATGAAATGGCAGAATCGCAAAAAGAAATACATTCACCATCTCGTCCTCTCCAGTTACGATGGAGGCTTGTACCACGAAACGATTTCGCGTCACGAGCAGAAATTTTCGTCCCTAGTTCCGATGTCCCGCGTCTCTTTTTTTCCCATGCCAGTCATTGTTGTTATCCGTTATGGCGCGCGGATCAGCGTAGAAATATATATCCTCTCGTTCGAGGGTTTTAATGTATTCCAGAATTTCGGCCAGGCACGTTCTACTGGATGCTGTCACGGGATAGATGGACGAGAGATGATGGATTCAGTGAAATTAAATGACGTATCGCGTCATCTCTTTTTAGTTACGCGTCGTTCTACCTCGCACCTCTATCCGTAAAACATCGAACGAATAAATTTTCTATTGCCCTAGTTGCCTCGATCACGATTATGGAGATTTTGAAATATTGAATTTAAACTGTACGTTTGTATGGAACGCTTGCGCGCGCGCGTGAGTCGACTGCACAATAAAGTTTCATAAATTTCTTAAGAGAAAACATTACGTTTTTCTCTCCGACTTCCTCCGCGTTCCTCCGGGTAAAAAGATGACGCACAATTTTCTACGACTGATATACGTTTAGTTGCGCTTCCTACATTTTAAAACTTTCATTAGATGTTATTATTTCTTTCTTAAGACACATTTTAAAAGGCCATAAGTTATATGGAAAAGTTTTTCATCTTATAAAAAAAAAATCGCATTTTAGTGAAAAATATTTTTTTTGCGCGATTTATATTATTAATACTGATTAAAAGTTTATAAAAATATAAATCAGCTGTTTTTTTTTTACGAAATAAAAATATGCGATACAATTAATTGTCTTACCAGAATCGAAGGTTACTTCGCTGACCATGATCCATCGATCCGAAAAATGAAGTCTCAGCTTAACGAATTTTCCAACCCGATGATGAAGTTTGATTGTAATATTTCGAGAAGTCTCAAAGATCTTGTCCTCCATATAAGTGTAGGTAATAGGTTCTCCCGTGTAATATTTTCCACCAATACTGAAGAGTATGTCGACTTGAGAAAACACCTGTAATCCAAAAACCAAGAAAATACTTAAGTATCTTGAACGTAAATTAGTAGTGTTACGTAAATATATATGGTTGACTAAACAAAAAAAATATAGATTGCATTATTCAAAGAAAATATTGATCAATAAATAATTCTTGAGTCGCGAGAACGGTAATGGTACGGATTATGCAGTGAATAAACGCTCGAGTAAAATTTATCGTACGTATTACGCGCATGAGTGTCTCATGTCGGCACGAAAGAGGAAACACAGTACATATTTCGCAACAGCAAAATTCCTATTCCGCCTCCCCGAGCTACTTTTTCAGCTTCTGAACAACCGCATCGCGCGCCCGTAAATTTTTGACCGCGGATATCATTTTTCAGGGCTGACTACTTTCTCGCGGTCGTAAATTCATGGACGACGATCTGACAGGAAAGGAATTCCGTCGTCACGGAATGCGGGCCCTTGATCGCTACTTCCCGGCGAAATCGTGGCCGATGGAGATCGCGCCGAAAAATCATACGACCGAGAAATCGATTCCGTTATTGATCGTCGAATTCGTGCGATTAATCGCGAACTAACCGCGTCGCAACGGCGACAAGGCGAAAAAATGACTCTTGCTTCGGTTAAGAGAGTAGCTCCCAGCTGTTATGAAATAAAACTGATTACGCCGTAGTGAATATTAGATAAAATGGATACCAGCGTGCTTCGACGTTGATGGATAGATTCGACTCGAAAACCTCACCGTTCAAAGAAGATTTACCGACAAAGTAGAGTATGGATCGTTTTCACGCGAGAAGCGAAACGCTGTGATACTTTTGAAAATGTTATAAAAGTTTAATGTGTCCTAGAGTTCGATGGAGAGTATATGATCAAACCATAAATCAACTATTATCCGAAGTATTATCCGGAGTCGCGGATCTTTTTGTTAGTAAAAGTGTATCGAGATAACATACGTAATATATACGAACTTCTCGTTCGCCAAGCCTGAAAATTTACGTTTCTTTTTTTATAAAATCGAAAAATAGGAAAATATTAAATTTTCTCGCAATCCGCTGGTGAAAGAAGAAATGCAGCCGCATACATACGATCTATTTTTTTTCGCGAGGGATAGCGATTTGCAAAGGTATATTGTTGAAGATACCGTGAACGATCGAATTTCATCATCGGAAATATCGGTGTGGAAGAAAGCGCGATTGCCTAAATAATTTCGTGTATCCAAACGATGCCGCGTACGCAAGTGCCTGTTGAATATTCCTAAGTCACGGGCATTTGAAATTCCGAATATCTAACGACAATGATGACGTTGCGGCGGATAATCTGAAATTCCGTAAATTATGATTAATGTTGAATAATTTCTGCGAGGTTTAAGTGAACGCCGGACTCCGTGACTATCACAAGCATGTTCTTGAATGCCTCTCATCTTGGCTTACGCCATCCACGATGGCTAGCGGACCCGAGCAATTTGTCGAGGAATTCTGTGTGTGCCGTATTTCGTTGGAATTGGAGCATGCAATATCATATCGCGTAAAGTTGATTGTCAAGAAATGTAATATGTGACGGAGTTGCATATAAGAGCTTGTAAAGTGACGGTTTTCTAAAAGTTACCGAGTTCAATAAATAAGTTTCTCCTATACTAGATTTATGCATCACGTGTAAAAATCTTTAGAAAATTCGATATTTATCGAATTATTAGAAAATTTATTATTCACAAAAAAAAAATCCTCTTCCAAAAATAAGAACTTTCCATAAAAAAGCTTTGCTCTGTATCACAACGTCATTCGTATCGTTTAATTGAAAGATAGTGGAACTTTTATCCAACAAGCAAGATCAATAATATTTTTATCTCAGCGCAGACATGTCAAATAATAAAATGTCGTGAAATTATATGTGATTGTGTCTTCTCGTTTTCGTCTGGTATTTTACTAGGTTCGATAGTACAGTAGGAGAACGTCCGGAATACATTTCCAATGATGCGGTAGACAGGGAGTCGGCCTATCAGATTCGGTTATCCTAATCCGCGTCATGTAAATCCAATTTCCAGAGGTTTATCTCGCGGCAATGGCAGCCGGGAACGATATATACCGTGCGGCGGGAAGACGCGGGATTCGACGGTAACAGCAGTATCGACATGTCGATGCACCTTGCGCGAGACAGCCGCGTGTAGGTGGTGTATGGGGATAGAGTCGCCATAAAACTCGTTTGTGTACGAGCTTTCCGTTACTGCCGAAAGTCATCGGGAAAGAATTTTTTTTCGACACTTTTTTTCTGACTGTTTATATGTAGGGATTATTAAGAAATTGAAGCATTTTACTGAGAGACGCATCAATATATCTGAGCTAGGAGATGTAGAATCTCGCGACTAAATATAATTTCTCGGCAGAGTGTTATTAGATTGCAGATCCATCAGTTTTTAAAAAAACCAGGTAACTATATGTAAATTAGAGAGAATTCTCTAGAATAATTACGATAACGCGTATACATTCCATTTCGTTCCATTAGACGACCATGAAGTTTTATGCATTACGCTGAATAGGTAATGCGCCTTCGTTCGGCCAAACACGTACCGTAGGGAACGTCCGTCAGCAAAATTGAAACGGATTTTGAGAGAGGAAAGAGCATTCGTAAATAAAATCGGCACGCCGAACGCGGAAGGCCGTTATACCGAACCAGACGCGCAATCACGCGAATTTATGCACTTTGACGAGACGACATCTCTTACGCCGAATGAAAGAGGTATTTGCCGGAATATCAGACAACGAAAGGATTCGTCTGCGACGAACCTGCCGCTTCTCTCTCCGTTCTCTCTACCGGCGAAACGCCGGTAAATTCATTCTTCGCAAATAAGCAGATTCATCTCCCTCCTTTACTCTTATTACATTACGACGCGTACGACGCGTACTCTGGAAAATTATCTTACTCCAGAAAGATCCGCGCGTGCGACTCTGCGCGGATTTGCAGCCTCGGCGAAGGCTGTTTCGATGGTCGGTTTATTATCGCTCGTGACGATTGTATTTCAAAAATGTTATTTGAATATCAAGAATGCGCCAATACAGAGAGGGAAAAAGAAAACATAAAGTTCGACAGTGATCCAGAAGTGCTCGGTGGTTTATAAGATTGTGTGCGCGTTCATCGTCACTTTTAGCGCTTGTAACTTGTATATAAAAGCAGTGGACGTGAAAGGGAATTCGGAGGACGTTGATCGGGTGTTAGGTGCCGCTACGTCGTGGGCACCAGCCACGAAGAGGTTGCGACATGGTCGTTTGGAGGACCGCTGACCGCTGCAACAAAGACCGGGCGCATTTATGGCAGGCGGCCGTCGTAGTTTGCGTGCAATAGCGAGCGTAGTATGTGTGTGTGTGTGTGTGTGTGTGTGTGTGTGTATAAAAGGGACTTTGTAATTATTGGGTTTAAGCGAAGATTCCGTCGGTTTTTCAACGCGCGTTTCCGATTATCCGAATTGGTTATCGAAAACCCATTAGTACGTACGCTCGCGATGAGGTGCTCGTTTTTATCATTCTTTTCTTTTCTTTCGCGCGGTGGATACGGACAGCATCGCTCTCATAAATTCCGTAATAATTCTTCGATGTATCAATGCGCGGGAGCTATTTTTGCAAACGAGCTCTCTCGGCCTCTCAACTGACTTAGATATTGATTTATGGGCGCGCGTCATCTTATACCATGCATTTCCATATATTTTGCGAAGAATCTATTGGAGTGTTTCGCTCTTTCAATATCCTCATATAATATATTTGTATTCTTACATTTTATACGCGGTTGCGAATACTTGCTAGCCTCTTACGCGCCATATGAGTTTATATAATATTTCGCGATATGTAAACGCTATCCCGATTCATTATAGTATCAGTCTACCACATAGCTCGGATTATAAAGCGTATAATCCATTTATGGTCCATCTCGTATGCATGCACATTTTTATGTTACTCGCTCCGCGCGATAAGGAATATCGCTCGCGGTATTCGCAGCGAATTTCATCTCGCGTGGCTACATTCTAATTTACGTTTAACAGGCTATTAAAGTTTATATACATTCGGCGGGAATCTGGAATGAAGTTGAACTGTAATACGAACACTATGGGGGGGAGGGGGAGGAGTGCGTGTTTGGGGAGGGTGATCACTGAACCCAGCATCAAAGAGTATAACGTACCCTATCCTACGCGTTTATACCGCGATTGCCCGGTGCGTTGCTGTATTTGCGCTTTGTGCGAGATGTTCACTGTTCGGATTGCTAACGTTCGTGCACGCACGTACGCATGAGTACGCGCCCGTGGATTTTTGACCGGCGCCAAAATTTTTCGATTTTCGCGGCAATCGTTCTGCGAATTCCGCTGCTACAACCGGATATTGACGGCTCTCCCGAAAAACATCGCGTTTCCAGTAACGCAAAACTATCTGGAGCACGTTCCTATTTGAAGGATCTGTTCACGACGCACTCGATCACATTGCAAAGTCCGTTTAGATTGCTGGGTCGGTGCTTTCGTTAACAGTTTCCAAACGTACAATCGATACTACCTAATATTTCTTACACAATATTCACTTGTGTTCGAGTTTTTTACTCAAAAATATTGATCGTTACTTTTTGTATTCATTAATATAAAGATCAAAAAGTTATTTGCCATATTAATTTTTCAAATTAAAAACATCTACGCCTAAATAGCAAAGAATTAATTTCTTCTCTACGAAAATTGATAATATTTTTACGAATAATCAATAATCAATTTTTACAACTATTAATAACTGTATATTAATAATAAATATTTTTCGCGGTTGTAAAAATGAGTAATAGTTAGATATCTACGTAAAATATGATATTACGACATAATCTCCTTTGTCCCCTTGCGATTTCAGCGCGAAAGAATTATTCGGGGCAATTTTACTCGGATCAAAATTCGGGTGCTTCCGTTTCTGGCAACATTCAATAATCTCCTATACATATTTCACCGCACGCGCCGTCGAACCTTTAAACGAACTGTAGCATATGACAGAATACGCACACCCGTGTTTAAAGCGGATTTGTCTCGGATACGATGAAACATGCAATATATACGGCATATGGACTGTGTCGTTGGAGATCTCACGTTTCTATATTTTCAGTATGACGTCATTGGACAACCAGTGTAATACATAATTACGAATGACGATATGAATGTTTATAAGTGTTGCCATTTTCTTCCCCTCTTCCTCTCGTTTACGCTTTGATCTGTAACATTTCGCCTTAATAACGGACATTATTTCTATTCTCGGATATTCTCGCGATCGTTGCCTCCTATCTCTTATTATAATCAAGGTATCAAGACGCAAATTATAACGAGAAAAGTGTATTATAGCTTTGATATAATAAAAGTACACGACTCTGTATGTAAATTGCCGACTATCGCAATACTATCGAGTCATCAAATCTACGTAGGACGACGCGGTGAGGTCGCGATTTGTGGCCAAACGGAAATTACACAATGGATCGAATCATAACTCGGCGTAAGCACGAGAAATCTCTCTTTATAAGCCGCCCCCGCGAACTCATTTCCGCGACTACAACGCGCTGAATCAAGGATATGGCGAATGATGCGAAAAGTTTCCTATCTGCCTCTCAAGAAGCATCCGGGAATTGTTTTTCTTCCATCAAGTATCTCTGCTCAAATTTCCCGACTTGCCCCTAAGTTTCGCGAATAAAAGTTGAAATTACGAAACAGGGGTATGAAACGTCTGGCTTATGAAGGGTGTAAGATATTCGCGGGAGAAATTCTGCAGCCGGCGTGAGAATCACGACGTTGATATTTCGGTAAATAACTTATTACGCCTCTTATGCGTAATTAATATAACGCAACTTATTACAGTTATATAATTGCTATTATATTGAAATCGCCCAGTAAATATATCAAGGTTTTCCGTGCTTAAAATTCCAACTAAACAATGCATGTCGTAATAACATGTGTATATGAATTCCCCATGGGGATTCGCAAAATTCCTCGTGAAATAATGCCGGCTAATAGCCGACTCAATGCGTCGAGACCGTGGCAGATATCAAACTGTCGAAATTGCTGTTCCACGGTATATTGATATTCAATGGGCGTCTGCCTGATAAAGCGTCGAGTGGAATATTCAATCAAGCATGGTGGTGAGAAGGGAGAAGAGGAAGCGGGATGGGGGTGCATCTTGCCGACCAGATGCTGCGCGACTTAGGCGGATGGTGATGGTAAAAGGTGGAGAGGATCACGAAGAACCCGTGGATGGCGAGCGTGTTGATCGACGCTGCTTGCGCATTCCTGACGGGGACTAAGGAATAATGTCGCTAAAGCGAAGGTAAACGATTCCTCGGCGTCAACGAGTTCACGGAGGAATCTCGGCTGGGGAAAGTAATTCGATATAGAAGCGGCGCGTGCTCCGTTCTGATCACCTGGATTCTTTAGGTTCTCACGGATCGTTATCCGTGCGACGGAAGAATCACGACGAATGGTCCAACCGATTAGATGCGTTTAAAATGGAATATATTTTATTTAGAGAGGAGAACGAGATCTTTCCGTACTTTTTTTTTTTTGGCTCTCGGCTTTCGATGCGATTATAACGCGTGCACTCGGTAATATTTTAATAGAAAAGATTTACGCATTACGTCATATATTTCTACGTAATCGTAGTAATATATTATTGTTAAAAATGTTTCTATGAATGTAACGAGTTAAATAGTTGCCAGATTTTTTTGCGATATTAATTAATATTTATCTATCTATAAATTTATATATCTATTAATTATATCTATTTTTATTATTTTAATCATATTCTTATATGGAAGAAAATGAAGATAATTATCTTTATTGAAAGTTAATATATTTAAATATATAAATATATTAAATATATTAAACCATCTAGCTATACGAACCTGGACGCCTCTGGTGAATTCGTTATTGCAATAGATATGGACGGCGGAAAATTCTCTGACTTTGTCGAACTCAAACTTGATCTCGACCGGCTGGTTGCGGCTATCGTTTCTCCAGCCTACCCAGCCCTGGGCGCGATCGTTATCGTAGTACATTTTGAAATTATCAGGTCCTGTTCTGCCATCCGTCAGTTGACCCAGACCACGGCGCAACTCGCCGTCCCAATGTCCGTCGTAGGTCGCGTCGAAGAATTCCCATCCGTTGCCCCTTTTATCGCCCTGGGGCATCGAGTAGGACACCACGCCGTCTGTGGAAGGAAAAAGTTAAGATACGATGTTGACCCTTTTATCGATGGCGATATACTGTCTTCGATTTGTTCGAGAGCAAGTTATGCGCGAATCTTAATTTATGATTGGTATATAAAAAAAAATATATATATAAAGAAAGTAAATACAAATTTTATATCCTCAGATAATGAATGTATACATATATAATATGTGTGTGTGTACTGAGTAAAATTTTTGAATAAATTTTTTAACATTTGATTAAAGCGTGCAAATATAAATTAAAATTGTTGCTTTTTAAGCGAATTGGAGATTACTCAGAAATTAATCATTTACTGAATGGAAAAATATATTTAAGTTATACTTTTTGTATTAAGAATCGAGTTTTACCTACACTTCAAACTCATATTTTAGATCATTTCTAATTCATATTATCTCATATATTTGTTTAAACTATTAGTAAAACAAACTGCTCATACGAACACATTTGAACGATAGTCTAACATGAACGCTAATGATTTATCGCATTTCCGGCATTGGAAACATTATCTATTCGACGCCCGTAGCTAATTCGATTCCCGGGTGAAAACGGAATTATACGAGCAAGATTTTGAAAAGCAAATTTGCTCTAGCCGCAGCCGGTATCAGGGTTAATGGACAGTCCGTCGGGTGTACCGGTCCGGGGCAAGTTTTCACGAAAATTGGCGAGTGCAAACAGCTTACCGCTCCAGTAACACCCGTAGAGCTCGACCCGCATGCAAACCGTCCGCCTGTGATAGCTGTAGGGCAGAAAACGGATCTTGCTCGCCCACAGAGGCGGCTGCAGCTCGTGCTTGGACTCCAAATACGTGTTCGTGTTACCCTTTATTACCTGAAAGTACAGAAAGCGCCGGTTCAAGTATAGGACAATTTCAGTTTTCGGTCCGGCATGCCGTTTGAGCTTTACCAGACCGCTCCGCGCACGGTGCGAGTCTCATTAGCCCTCTTTCAGCGACGTTACATTAACTTCGGCGGATATTTGGGCACGTGCGCCTTTCCTCGTTTTATCCCTGTTTTTATAGCTTTTTGTATTGCCATATCGAAGGATACCGATACCAACGAGACATACGAATAGCTTGAGAGTGTAAAAGAATGTGAAAATGCTAAGGAATGTTTTACATGCATTAATTTTCGAAATAAGATTTTTAACATAAAAATTTTTCGAGATAATTTTTAATGTATCATACATTTATTTATTTTTTCAAAGTTAATAATTGTAATTTTAATTATATATTATCTTATGCATATAGAAAAGAGAAAAAAAATTATTGACAATTATTTCGTTATTTATTGCAACCGAATCATTGCCATCGTGTCGCAAGATTTCATACGTTAATAAATTTGTGATATCCCTCGTGAGAGAGAAACCTTATAACGTCCTCGCACGTATCAATCACTCAGCCTGGCAGGTCGGAAAAAGCATCCGACGCGTTACTTTATATATCCCGTTTGGAATGTCGCGATTGTCTGACAGTAGTTGTTGACATTTATATCGTCCGGACAATGCCTGTGCTTCAGCAGCGCGAAATACGTCGGGTTCCCTTCCTCCTCTCCCTCTCCCCTCCCTCCCTCCCCACTCTCCGGATATGTCCTGTCATAGAATGGACATTGCGTTCCACGGGATCAGACGGGGAGGCTAAGGACTAATTTCACTCTACATTCCACCGCGTTAGACACGTTCCGACAGAGGGAGGGAAGAGAAGGAGAAAGAGAGATATATATGTGTGTGTAGAAACACACAGAGAAGCCGACACGGACCTGCGAATCGACGAAGGGACGAAGGGTTCACGGCAGGCGTAGGAGGGTGACGGAAAGCGAGAGAGGGTTGAGTTAAACGTCCGCATTCCCTGATCCCCGTCGAGGCGGCGAACGTGTTGCCGTCGTTGACGACGTCTCTCTCTCTCCTCGAGCGTGCAGGGGCGACGGTGCAATATTGATTCCACGTTGTGGGTTTATGAATAAAATAAGCGGTTTATCCGACGGCGGTGTGTAGGGGTGGTGTGTACCGTGTGTACAGAGGGTGCGGGACGGGCGGGCGAATGGCACGGTCCCACGGGATCACGCGAAGTGGCGCGTTGCCCATGGTGAGTGAGTAGATAGCCAGGTACGCTTATGTACATAGGTATACGTGACGCGAACACATAGCAGGCTAGATGGTACATATTATACGGGGTGTATCGGAAGTTGTGCGCTTTCTCTCCTATAATTACAGGCCCTCCGATGGACTCGAAGATGATGTTTCTTCGGCGCGAGTCTGCCGGCGGGATTAATTATCGAGTTTAACATTGAAAATTAAATTATATATAAATATATATTATAAAAAAATCAGAAATGCAAATCGAGTGTACTTTAACAAACATTTAATTCCGAGCCTCATTAATAAAATATCTAATGTTAAAAATTTAAATATTACAAGTGATGGTAATTCAATTATTTTTTCTCGCAGGAAAAGAAAAAAAAAGAAAAAAAATATATAACTTTCGATACATTTCACATTGTATAGACACATATAACCGCGTGTTTTCTCTTAAGGAAATGGCGTAAATGGCGTGTATCGTTGTCCGCTAAACCTGTATAAGCGTGTGGATGTGCAGCGGCGGTCTCGCAACATACAGTAGCGTGACAAAGCATTTTGTGGCAGGCGCATTCTGCGCACGTCCCATGGCCTAACATACGTTTTATGCCTTTAGCTCTACCTTCCACCATTTTTCGGTGTACCCATGCGCTGACCTCGACTACTGTACTACTGTCAACGTGCATGCTACGCTCTTCACGCAGATATCAATAATCATGATTCTTCGGGCCGTACTTACGTAATATCGTTACACATGTTACTCGCCCGCTAACAGCTGATCTCTTTTCATCTCGTTTGCATATTGAGAATTTTGCGGTTTACTTCCTATTTTGGCTTCTCTCACCTCGCGATCGCTATCTCAAAATTGCGCTTCTGCAGCTTCGCAAATTTTTGAGAATATTATTCGAGCACATAGCGAAGTTCAATTACCGCTATCAAGACATAAAAGTGTTTCACAACTTTCCGCTGGCAATCCTTGTTTCCACCCGCCAGATCCGCGCGCGGCCGTATTCTCCTTCTAGAAACAGACACTTCGAAAGTATTCCCTAAGGCGAGCCTTTACCTCCTTACCAACGGATAGCTTACTGCACCCTGGGTAAAAAACCTTCCTCTCCCTCTATTCGGGGGTCGATTCTTCCTCATTTCATGGCAACTAGGGACCCATTTCAACTGCGCGTTATGTTGCTGCTGCCAGTTCTCGCAATGGCGTAGCAACAAAATCTTGCATTTCCGATAGTTAATTGTCTATATATTATATTTAATTCACAAATTGAATTAAACATTCATATATTTATTTGTCTTTATAATAGTTTGATAACATATCAAAGGTAGGAACGATTGTATGGATAAGAGCGAATTCAAAGTATGAAAAATCGAAGATATTTTTGAGTAAGAAATATACAAATAAACATATCTTTAGTGGTAGAATATAAATTAAGAGTATTATTTATTCATACACTGATAAAAATTTTTTTACATATACATGTATGGATTTATTAATAAAGAAGAAATTTAATGAAATACTTAATCAAAATATTTCACATGTCTCGGTAACGTTTCAAATCAATAAAATTAACTAGCTTGCGTGAAACTTGATTACAATACTTGCAATATTAAATACATGTATAATATCCATCATTTTCGATTTATGTCGTATTATTAATTTGCATTAGATTGTTGATTCATGAGAATAATTACCATTTTCATGAGCTATTAATCATCTAATCATCATATGCAAATCGTCGAATTAAATGCATTTCATTCGGATGTCACTACACAAATGTACAATGTGTAGATGAATCATTCTGCATCGTATGGTATATATATAACTTAAAGCGTTGTACGTACGCGCGTGAGATAGGCAACTATTACTGTTTATTATCCCACTTGCTAGAAAAAGGTTTCGAAGATTAGACGATGTTTTATCATTGTAAGATACGACAAGATACTACTTTACGTGCCTTTCCAGCGTAATTTCCTGCTTCTTCTATTTCTGCTTTGCGTGCTTTCTGCTGCGTGCCCATGGGGGTCAAGTGTTAAGCGACGAGCCATTATAGGCAGTATTGACCTATAATGGTCTTGGATAGTTTCTCTAGCCGTACGGAAAAGATATACACTTGACATTACCTTGTGTTATCGTAAAATTATAGGCAATATATTTCGTAATAATTTGGGTAAATTGATATAATAACACGTTTCCTTATATAAAAAAATATAATTCTATTATTTTATATATAATAAAAAAAAAAAAAACGAAAAATATCCCCCAAAATATTGTTATTCAAGATATGTCGATAAAACGCATTACGGAATCGTTGGCAAAATGTAGGAGAATGCAGACGGAACGTAAGATGTTTCTATGTCAAAATTAAGGAACGTCGACGGAACAGAAAATGAAAATAGTGAGTCCCATTTTGCAAACGAATGACAACCGGACGACGTGACCGAGCACGAGATGGGACATCTGTCCGCTCTTACATGTCTATCGCGTTGCTCCGGGGTTGCAAAATTATGCAGCTGGCACTTTCTCGAGACAGGAACGAGTGCACGACGGTGGAAAGGGATGTGCACAATGTAAAAGAGTCAAGGAGATGCAGCGGCTCGATGGAACTTTATCGTGACGGCTTCTTCAAATCGTAATAGCTGCATGCGCAGTTTACGGCGGAAGTGTATCTCGTAAATATGCATCTCCGACGACGTCACGATCGAAATGCATCTCAAGGATGCTAGATGCGGTTATAAAGTTTCTAAATTCAGATGGCATTTAGAGGATGAGTCGCATTTGCGAGGCTTTATCGCGATATGAATTGATATGAATTGATATTGAAACGTAAGATTAGTCCCATTTTTCAATTTTTCGTTTTTTTATGTATTCGTAAATATACTTTAGAGCTATCTAAACATAAGCGCAGAGATATAATTCGGATGATGATGATTTGGAATATTTATTAAAACGCAGTTTCATCAACTATTTTCGTAAAAGATCTTCTTCATTTATTCGAAATTTATTAAATCTTTAAACCTTGTGCTCGTTACTAATAACATCTTCTCTCTCTTTCTCTTTTTCCTTTCCTTTCTGTGTCTAATCTGAATAAATTTTAAGTTTTCTCTCGTACCTTTTAATTATTTTTTAAATACTTTTTTCACGGCGCATTCTATATAACTTTTTACATCAACTTCGCAAATGTTCGCTCGCACTCTGTTATGGCTTTGGAAGACGGAAAGAGATTGAGGAAAAACTTTGGTGAGCGAAGCGAACCGTGATCTTCTTTCTCGTGTGCGATTTTGAAGTGTTCATAACTTATGCCCGTGTTCGTTTTTTGCCTGTCGAAGCGTCGTATAAAACGAATTTATTGCGTTGGCGCATGCATGTCGTGACGGTAGCTATGCCGACGCGAATATTTTCATGCACTTCTCTCGAATGACGCTATTGGAATTTCGCTCATCGATGGGCCGATATTTTTAGGTCGTCCTCTATCTATTACCGATTATGGTTCTACTATTCCGCTTCCATCGGTCTTTTATCCACAGAAAATATTCGTTTGATCAAAAATGTTGTTGCTTCAAGGTAACTCAATTCGATTTCTTCAAATAGGGACACAAATTTTTCGTTCGGATATTGGAAATTCTCCTGCATTTTCTTTATATTTTTTATTATAAATTTTCTATCTCGCATTCTAGAAAATTTAATTTTTATAAGAAACAATATAAAAGATCCATAAATTAATTTTGCGAAAACTATATAAGCCTTTTAATTATTTTTCATTCATACGATATTTTTATAAGAAATATTCTCTACATCCAAACTTTATCTTCTATCAAGAATCTAATTAAAATATAAGAATATTTCAGATAAATCGTTAGACTTTATTTTTGAATGTGATTGTAATTTTTTTATCGCACGAAATGACCTGCCATACCATTCTCGGAAAATCCGCGTCGATCTTTATCTATTATTACATCTGTCAGTCTCGATATGCAATAAAAGCGTAACGTTAATGCGCGCCGTTATCGCGATGCGAGTTATTACGCGATATCGCATTCGCGGGACATATCGCAGTCGTTGTTGATCCTGCGCGTAGGCGCATCACGACGACTGGGGCTATCGCTCTCGCACAGGTTACACTTACAATTGCAATTATACACACCGCGGAACGTCAGGCACGCACGCGCGTGTCGTGACGTCGGTGAATTATCCTGCGGACGCGTTTTGCTAATGTCCCCGGCTTCCTGTGCGTGCAACATTACAACCGACACATTATAGTGACGGCAATATCGCACCACGTTGCCTTCCTTTATTTTTTCCCCCCGTCCTCCACCCGGCCCACGCTGTCGCGCGACTACCTGGAAATAGTGTGTGATTTAGACGGAATCGGCATCGTCCGGGAATCAACGCGAGCAAGAGTCGCTTGCGTGTCCGCTCGCTCCGCACGCACGCATCCGTCTCCTCACGCACCCTATTTGCGCACTTATCCCCCGACAATTATCGGATTTCCGCACGAAATTCTCCCGCTCGAACTCAGGCGGGGAAGGAAGGCCGACGAAAGTCCGCCTCGCATGGGATAACGATGGGTCAAGAAGCTAAATCTATCATCTGTTCACGAGTATTTCCATAATCGTCACTTTTGTAAAAGTTATTCCAAAGTCGTTTTTTAATTATATAAATTTTACAAATGATTGAGGGAAATAAAAGCGTATTTATCATATGATTATAGAGGGCGATAAGGGCGAATGCATTATTGAATCGTTTGAATTTTCTGCAGATCGGATTTCTAAACTCGTTGAGTTTTAAAACTTTACATATTCGGATCTTTGAAAATTTGAATGTTTACAGTTAATAATGGGATAGTATGACACTTTGTAATATTATAGCAAATTGAATAAAATTTTGTATACATTGTTGCGAGAATCGATACTATCCGTTTCATCGATAACCAAGTAGAAAAAGCATTACTCGTGTTGGTGGTACTCGCGTTTACTGCATGAACTTCCGTGATTAAGTGTCATTTTAAAATGTAACGCATAGAACACTCCGCGTTGTTAAAATCTGAAAAAGAGGGTGACATGTCAGTTGCCGCGGGTCATTGTACTGTGCCGAGAGCCGTGATTAAGAGCCATTTCAAAACTGATGGCAAATACCGATATGTCGCTTCTTTGAATGTTAAATGGAACTCCGCTTTGATTAACCGTACCTTTTATACGAATGTTGTTTCGAAGATTTTAATTATTTTATATGGAAGAGAAATTGTACAAATAGAACGATACGATATGCGTCGCTTTTTGTCCGTAATATTGTATTTTATTTTTACTCCAATCGAGAAACGTAATACACGTCGACATTTTCAGTTAATTCCGCGAATATAGTTTTTTATATCCATGCCAAAGTGTTTTTTGTGTCGCCGGCATCTCGAATATGCTTTCAACTTCTGACACCTATTAAAAGTAATACGTCTCTTCTTAACTGCTTGCGTCGCACTAAAACAAGATAACAAGCTAAAAGGTAAAAAAAAAGGTTCGGAAGCGTACTGCGAAGCACAGTGACGCTCATTAAAAACTATGGCTGCGGCGGAAGAAGTAAATGGGACATTTTCGATGTTTCGGCGTAAGCACCCTTCGCGAGTTTGTTTATATCTCTTAAGTGTAGTACATACCTACAATTACCGTCGACGCCGATTCTTGATAAACACATCATTAAAATTTTTGATCAACATGAATGAGTGTGGTCGATTATTTCCAAGCAATTTCCCGATAGTCGACAAGAAAATAGTCCATGCTTTGTGTTTCTTATCCAAGACAGGAGACAAGATATAATATTCGTCGACATGAACGCGTTTAACAACGTGAACACGATCAATTTGTAGATGTTCTTTCTGTATGTCCAATGATACACAGCATGTGGTCCACTGGGAATAAAAGATAATAGTATATTGTCTTCTTTATAATGGACAATGTCTTTTGCCTTTATCTTTTTCTATACCGTTGCCTTTCAAAAGATTACATCCCTATTTTATTGCGACTGAGAATAACTCAGCTGCTTTTTTTTACAGTCATGTTTTCTTGACAAAAAAATATATAAATCGCGCAAATATTTTCGAGCTATATATTTTTATTTACAATTAAACACAACAGATGTTTCCAAACTGAGCAGTTTGGAAAATGTGAAAACGCTGTAATTCGTACACACTTTATCTGTCCGCAATTCACAAATTGTTTTTGGACAATGTTTGTTAACGATGTTTGCAGCTCAAAGGATGGACTTTGATGTGCTGATTAAAAGTATACCAATAGCATATATAGAAACATGAAAATGTGTAATTAGTGCTAAAAAAGTGATTAATGTTTTCAAGAAAAAATTCAGTGTACTCGGGATAATGTGTAAGTTTGGAAAATTAATTACGGGTGTTGTAGGGAAATTAAGATAAGGCGTTATGTAGAAAATATGAAAGAGCTTTCGTAATATAAAACGTAGTATAAAACATTTATCTTATTAAAGATAATTATCTTATTAAAAAATTGCATACTCTTTTATATACAAGAAACAGTTTATATTATAATTTTGAAACATGTATCTTATTCTTATTTTCTTTTATTTTTTTATTTCCTTTGTCATTTTTTTCCTATAATTACTCGTTTTTCCGACACATTAAAAATCCGCACAATACTGAAGCTGCTATTGTGTATTTGAGATTACTTCCACATTTGACAATAAAAAATTCTCGCAATTATATGATTAAACTTTACAAAATAAATTATTGTTTCATATATTGATTTTTCTATACAGAATAAAATTTTATTATTTTCAAATTTTTTCTCGAACGCGTACTGTTTGATCGCATTAATCACATTTCGATGATATAGAGAAAATGTATTCGTTAAAAAAGTTGAGAAATTGAGTGAGGAAAAAAATATCATCATTTCGAGAAAACTTCTTTACGCGGAACATATCATTTCCTGCAGGCTGCGAACTGCGCAAGCTGGGCAAATTTACTACGCCGAAGATTCCAAGAAAATCTATTTAATCTCCCGTCCGTCGATGGAGCACGGTCGATGGAAGCATGCCGTGCCGCGTAGACTAATGAGAAGTGGGGTCGGTTTTTGACGTGGGGTATTTATTATTGAGACGAGCGTTGCAGCCGCGCAGTGGAAGGAGTTGGAAGGTGTTTCTCTCTTTCTTTGCGCGACAGTGCGCGCGCGAGAGGGGATGAAAGATGGAAAAGAAAGAGAGAGAGAGAGAGAGAGAGAGAGAGAGCGAGAGAAATATAGCGCCTCGAGCTTTAATTACCTCTGACAGCCTTTTGAAGCTGTAGTGCCTGCGTCTTTCATCCCCTTTTCGTCACAATTATTATTAGTATTTTTCGCATTCGCGTCATTTCATCTCGGTGTGCGTGCGATGCATCTCGCATGCGCACACAACTACGTACACATCAGAAAAAAGATTAGGACTCCTCTTTTGTTCTCGAAACTGTTAAGGACCTCATGGTTTCTTATCGCCAGGCTTAGCGCGCGAGTCTTCGTTTTTCTTTTCTCGTCCGGGTATCTCTCCGTGAAACCCCTTGGAAAAATTTCCCGCAGCATGGTACGCGGGAAGGAGAATATTTGCTGTCTCAGGTATATTTGCTGCGGAAGCAAAAATTTCGCTTCCTTCTGCGAGCGTCTGCCAAGTTAATCTCATTTCGTCGTATAATAATTAATCGGATTTCTCTATATAACCACTTTACGTTTATCTTCAAAGAGAAAATATTTCTTTCCAATTTTATTAAAAGGAATTAAAGAAAAATTATTAATAATTATCTGCTGATATTTAAATTAAAGCAACGTGGAATATTTTTTATGCATAAATTATCAATGTGTTTTTTGTTATAGCAATTGTCAGATTGCAATAATATTTTTACAACAAAATTAATAAAACTATTTGAATCTTTTAATATATAAATATAATGGTTTAATTCTATTATCTTTTTTCAGTTTTTTTTTTTTACGGTGGGATAAATCTCAGACCAATTATTAATCGCGTTAATGGATTTCGTTTATAAGAAAAACTGTATCAAGACTAATAATCGAATTTAACGATAAAGGGATGAATAATCATGAGATAGAAGGGACTATAGAGCGTTTGCATGAAATTACGCGGTTGAACACCGATGACGATAGACATCATCTTCAGTATGTGCAACGGAGAGGCAGAATCCTCCGGTGCATTAGCGCGGACGCAAGCTGACTATCAATATTAACAAGATAGTAATCGGACGCCAGATATAGAGATACGTTCGATCGATAACGAATAGCTGGTTTCTCGAAAAAGACAAATCGATACGGTACTGAAATGTTCGATCATCGTCATCGTCGTTTTTTCTCTCGATTACTAACCGCGTCGCGGAATTTTACACACGAGCAACTCCTTACGTGTGAACGCGTACCAAAAGGATTACATACGCCAGGTTGATAATAAGGCAATGAATAGTGATGAGCCGGGATATGTCACACACTCGAGGAACTGTATCTCGGAGTGGGATTTTAGATCACGTCATGTTAGCACCTGTTCAATTGCCTAGCCATTAATCATGCATTTAAGTCAATGTTTTCGATCGTTCTTTTTTATTGTTCGACACATTTTCGAGATAATCCTATCAATGTGCGTAAAGTAAAAAAAATACTCATTTTTTGTTTGATAAAAACAACGGTATTAAGAAAACTGCTGGAAAAAAATATCTTTTTTCTTGTTGATTAAAAAATGCATTAGTTATTAATCATTATAATTGAACGTGCACACCAGAGAGTAAATCAGTTCGTTAATTAAAATTAAATAATCATGAAATTTCAACCAAATTGTTGACCAAACATATTTCCAGGAGGGTTTCTTCCGAGGCGGAAAACCGAGCGGGATAATCATAAAGTACTGAATAATCATAAAGTTAATCGCGCGACACGCGAGGTGGTGCCTCCTCGCCGACGTGAAGGGGTGAGGGAGGAAGGCACGACGAAGTCACGCGGTCCCTCGGCGCATTAGCGCCGGCGCGGATGGGGTCCATCAATATTAATAAGATCGAAACCGGACAGGCGAGCTTATAGAGACGGTTGATCGGATGGCCAATTTACCTAGCGGTTAGGCGAGATTTTTCGTCTCACCTTTCAGGACGTGTATCGCCTCTTCTTAGCGCCGTAAAAGCGAGACTAGGGTGCTCACCGGTGCATTAATGAGTGGGGAGCATGTTGCGCCGCTACGGAATCGCGCCCGAGGGGACGCGCCGGTGAACGAGGCTTAAAGTGTCGTAATAGCGACGGCGACGTGGTCCATAAACATTGGCTCGACGATGATGGTAGACGACGTTAAGTTCACCGGGAACGTGTCCCATCGCCGTTGGCGATGCTCGCGGCTCCCTCAAAGGTAAACGATATCGGGGCCCTATTTGATGTTTGCAGTCGCCATCATCGTGGACAGAATCTATTCCGAGCGAGTTTGAACACGAGTGTATACGGGATGTTCCTTTTAAATGCTTACCTATAGATCGCTTTTTCGAAAGTGCGTTTATTTATTTGACGATGGAAAGTGTTTACGAATCGGGAGGAAAATATTTCCGTCCTAAAGCATTGTTTCGTAGACGAGATATAAATCGTTTCTGTTATATCAAAGAGCTTCGTCGGATCACGGAGAACTGTAGTTAAGCTTGAGGGGTCTTTATATTTGCGAGAGGTCCAATCTGGAAAATGCCCTAAGCGTGGTTAGTAAGCGCATCGATCGCGGTTCGCTGCTACAGATATGAACAGAATATACTGCCGCTAATGCATACTACACGTAATGCAGGGTATCCTAACTTTACGGCGTCCATCACAAACTCGTTCCGCTCACCGCAGCTGCTCCCGCTAATACTTCAACACAGGTTTCGCCGTTAGTTGTCGAGAGACTCGCGCAACGGATTTGCCCTCGCGAGCAGACAAGTCGAAGGCTCGAGGCGTAGTATACCTACCGGTAGTGTACCGGGCCGGGTTTCGACAAAGCGGCGTGCATCGACGGTACGAAATTAGCCCATGGATTCGCGATAAGCGGCTTACATTTCGAAACAAGGATAATCTCGCAATTGATTCTCGATCGTCGGCCAAACGCTTTGAAGTCGCGCTCGCTCTGCGCACACTCACGCTGCCCTAAAGCGTTAGAACAGAACGCGTTGCCCCGTCCGGAATAACGATCTCGACACCTTAGTCGGAGGAGCTATTATTTCGGGTCAATGCCCAGTGGCTCGAGACCAGGCCTATTTCGACCGTTGCCCTGCAACCATGGCAGCTGCGGCATCAATTGACGCCGGTAAACGCGCGAAATCCGCGCCGACATAAAGCACGATAGCGACGAGCATTTTTATCAAAATGGACCACGTGCATCAATCTGACGTTCTGTCAGTTTTGAAAAATGACGTTGCTTTTTCATATCGCTTTTCAACTTCTCGTATACGATATAAAAATATGAAAAGTCGAAAATCTTTTGATTGATAGGATCTTCATCCTCTTCTATAAATATCTCATATATATATATATATATGTGTGTGTGTGTGTGTGTTACGAAATATTGTGAATAAAAATTGCAGAATATGTGTGCGAAAATATAATTAAAAGATTTTAATTTAAAATGTGCATCATGTGCGCACATACAAAATGCATATTCATGATTAAAACAAAAGAATTATTAATATAATTTTTCTATTTTAACAATTTATTATCGGATTAAATATTATGGTAATAAGGCAGATAATAGAGAATCCAATCAGTCGGACTTAACAATTCGGTTCGGAAAATGCCGAACAACTTCGCGGCGTTTTACTTACGGACCGGTAATCTAGCGTTACGATAGAGAATCTTTAATTAAGTTAAGGCGCTCACCTCCTCTCCTTTGATGTCTCTATATCGAACCCATTTGCCCAGTCGCGGCCTCCAGTATTCTAACAGATACGCCTCTGCGAATTCAACACCCACGCCGTTCCCGAAACGACCTTGGGTAGCGGTGGCCGTGATCAAGTGGATCGAATGAAGGTCGATCTCCAGCCATTCTCGAGCTTCGTTGGTGATTTGGTCCTTAGGACACCAGGCACCACCAAGGGTCTCCGATTTCAATCTATAACATCAATAGTAGAGTATTGAATTAACTTTTACATTAATTTTCTTTAGTAATTTTAAAAAGAGTTTTCTTTTTAATTATAAATATGAATCTCCTGCGTAAATGCTGTTTGATATTTTTTAGAACCCCCACGTGTCTATAAAATTCAGAAGTTGTAGAAAAATTTGATTGAACTTTTAAACTTGACATAATTTAGCCGCTATTTACGCTGAGACGTTAAAAATTATTTCTTATTCTTAGCACTATGCTTCCGATTATCGATTTAAAATGCCATTAAATTCCGAGCAGCCGTGTACGTTTTCGGTTCGGTCCGCTCATAAAAGTAACGATCTAATTAGATGTGAAAGTATCGCGTTAGTTCCTCGCCAGCACCGTTCATCTTGCGCTATCTGAAGATCAATCGACACGCGGTCGACCATTGAAGTCCTCGCACCGAATTCCGATATTATCGCGTTTACGTGCGCGAGAACTCGGAGATTTCATGTTCTCTCTCTTTCTTTCGAACGTTATTTCGCTGACGCCATACCGGCTCTGCACACAACGTGAATCCGAATTGCATTTTAACGAAGCTTAGGGAGGATTTGGAATTAGAATAAAAAGATATTTCGAATTCTTTATGCTCTCTTTTTTTCGGGAAAAAAACGCGCGTTCTCATAACAATTCCACAATGTTTGCAGAAAACTATTTATATATAAAAATTACGAAAAAATAATATAAAATAATATATATTAGTGTCATAGATATTATACCAATAATATTGTCAAATTATTACGAAATCTAAGATTTAAAGAATATATTATTCGTTAATAATGTTGGAGAACGTGAGAGAAAAAGAGAAATGATGAATAGTCGCAAATACAATCGAAAAGAGGCTTTTCGACTCTCCGCTCGTTCTCTCGACATCATCGAAAATCCGGAAGCTTATCGAGATTTCCAAAGTCTGACCCGATAGTCGCAGAATTTACATATAAGCGGGAAATCGTAGATTCGCGAGTGACCACGTATCATCTCAGGCGGGTTATACACGAGTCGGCGGGGTGTACGCGGCCATTTATACGTTCACAAGCTGTGCTTCGGTTTTAATCTTCGAAGGGTCGAAAGCAAGGCAAGGAGAACTCTGTGCCGGGGCCAGTATGAATAAAACATGAAGCGCGAAGCGCCTTCCCTAATTGCGTGGACCGTTTAAATGCTCGACTAAGAATGCTGCTCCTTTTCAACGTTACACGTCGAGAATACGTATAGTTATATAAAGGTAGGTGTATTCTTCTCAAATTGCAGATTAGGAATCGCAGTAACAATCTCGCAGACTCTGCGCAAGTAGCGCTCGAAACGTATTTCGATAACGTGCGAGAAAGACAACAATTCGCGACATTACGCCGATGAAGAAACGATCCTGTTTATGCGAGAGTCCTTTTTTACTGCTATTAAATGAGATACAAATTATAATGAAACATGTGTGCGTGATGATTATAATAATCTTTCTCGATAATGAAGAATATAAATAGAGCTGTTTACGATGCTCGCAGGAATTGCGTCGCAGCTGATGCATAAGGTGTTAATAATCGTGCCTTGCTTTCGTCACTAGCCGAGCATGATAACGCGACTACCTGCTCGTCGTTATATATGTATTATAATAGCTGTGGCTGCTTTCGCGAGATTTACAACCTGCGTAGTGCGGAAGTGCACCTCTTTATCGTTAACAACCGGCTCGTACCAGCTGATTAGCTGAAGGTGAGTCGCAATGTCAAGTCGCAAGTTCTACGAAGCTGTCTATCCTTTCGAGAAAATAAAACTACACAAATGTCAATGTATTTCAATATATAAATTTTTAACAAGCACGTTTACAGAGATTCTTAACAATACAACAGGCAAATATAATTTTCCATTAAAATTTTTGTAGGAAAAACTTTGAACGATCTAAAAAAGTTATAGTTATAATAGATGCGATTTTTCAGAAAAAGTTTTCTTTATGGAACTACTTGTAATGAATGTTTTCGATAAATATGTAAAAGAAAAATATTTTTCCCGACTTTTTAATATGGATATCAATATTATTGATATAAAAATTTATTGGTGGAATTTTAATTTTTATTCTAGCGCCATATCGATTATATTAGCGATCGGATTGAGATCAAACATCGCGAGTTTAACGGGAACGAACGTTTAAAACGAAAATATATTCAACGATGTTGAATATAATATTATACGATGTTACTTGATAATGATGCATATCATTAAGGAAAATAAACAAATGAGTTTGCATTATAAAATAATTATATACTGCTGTTATATCGCTGTATTTTATACAGAAATGGATAATTTTTTGCAACTTGTTGATTATAATTATAGAGAAACATTATGAGAAAGATTATAAGAATAAGAACTTTATCAAAATAAATATGTTTTATTTCACAATAAATGTTTCGGCAAGAATATGATTTTTTAATAAAAACTCCACCGCCAAATTACAAAGTTTCGCTATTTAAACTAAATTGTAATAAATGTAAATGTATGCAAACGCGAATTTGCTTTCACAAAAACACAATATCTCACTTCGCATAATATTTCTTTTACTTCGTCAAAAATCCGCGCTGATGTTCAAAATACCGGCGCTCTTTCGCAAGTAGTTCTATTTATAATAACTTTCCAAGAGTGGTCGCGAGGCAAGAGGAAGAATCGAGGTGTGTGGTCCCCGTGCGTTCCCCAAAAAAAGACGATCCGGTATAATCGTTCCTCCGACGATGGGACACGACGCCGAACCACCGAAGACTCCATGTCATCCGCTCCGCACGACCGACACGGACGGACGGCATTAAATCGAGCGAGGCGAGAGAAGGGCGGCGTGGCAAACTTAAATTTTCCATCGCGTCAACCGCCTTGCCACCGATTCTCCGCATTCGCCGGAATTAACGGGCACGTGACAGCAGGACTGCTCGCTATCCGCGCGCGTTAACGCGCCGTCTGCATAATGCAAACCATCGGGATCGGAAAGATTGACGGACATCTCGTCGCGCCGGCGGCGAATGGCGGAGCACGACGATCGATTGAAAAAGATGGAAAATGATTCGCGCGCAATTTCGTACGACAATAGCACCCGTCCCGTCAAACGCGGTCAAAATTTAATTTCGTAGTGAAAAAAAAAAGACTCGCCGTTATTACGGTTTCGACGACAATGTTGTCGGTTACGGGAAAATTGAATCTGTCACGCAGCGGAATTTTTATCGCGCGTTATCGTTACGGATTGAATGATCATCGCGGAGAAATGTGAAAAGTTATTTTTCAACTTAATACATATGGCACGACGAAGGCTAATAATCTTCGACACATAGTTAATTATGAAGGGATTCTTCATGCACTACTAATTACATTAAAATATTTTAATTGGATATTTCGCGTACTCTTAGAACAATTTTATTCGTGAAATTAAATATTCAGGTCGAGAGAGAATATCGGTTCGTTGGTCGGGGACGAATCCGCCGAGCGAAATTATTCCTTAGACGTATGCTGCTTTGCATTCATCTTAATAATATTTTTTCGATTTCTGCTCGTTAAATTCGTCTCAAAAATTCTGCTTTTATAAAGCGATAATTTTGAATATTATTCGCGAATATCTAATCGCAAAGTTTCCAAGCTAATTCTCCACGGACGCGAGTAAATAGCGAAACACTTCTCTGTCGTCGAGGTATGTTCGGCCTCTTTTGTTGATAATATCTATATACGAGTATATATGTATATATTTAAGTTAAATCGAATTAATTACATCGGCTAGCGATAATAAACTCGACGATTGTTGTATTTTCGCTAGCCGATGTAAGATGAGCGAGTTATACTTTTTGCGCAAAAATATTATCAAAAAGACGATCCCAGCAATTTGCCAATCGAATCTTTACTAATACTTGCTGTCCGTTATTGCTGCTGTCATTTCTACGGATTGTAAAATATTCTATTCTATAGTGTAAATATTGTAGGACTAAATATCATTAAGCCGGATATATTTAAAGTCACATTCAATTATTCTCTTTATAAAAAAAATATTTTAGTTGTATTTATAATTTTTATTAAATTTAATAAAAAAAGATATTTAGATAAATATAATAAAAAAGGATATTTTGTGTAATGTACACATTGGAAATGTTACTTTAAATAGACTAGTGGGCAGAAAAAATATATCAATATTTTTGTCTTTTTCAATATTTTTAGATATTAATTTGTCTATTACAACTAATAGATTTGTGTAATAAAATAATTAATTGTTTTCAATTAAAATTGTTTCAAGCGTGTATTAGTTACGCCCGTTTTGAAGAGGAAATAAATATCAGACACATCATTTTACTGGCACATTCGTGAAACATCAGCTAGATCCGAGGCTATTTTTGGACAGCTCTTTGTCTGCGATGCTCCAGGCGTCTCTATTCCAATCATTCTCTCAAGTTTCGACTCGATGTTGAGAAGGAGTAAGTTCGAAAATGGAATCCACTTTGATATCGCTTGACGCGCAAAAGTCGGCCGCAATATAAACGGCGCGCCTGCCTGCGCCTCTTTTATAACCACCGTCTTATCTCTGTGCTTTTCTAAATTATAGTATATCAAGTAATGACTCTCCCTAAGTAAGAGCTATTACGCGAGCCTGTAAAAATTCGCTAACTCGACGCCGGCGCGTTCTTTCCGAAGTAAATATCTTGTATCGTGCAGTTTCCTGCCGTTCCTCTATTTAGGAAAATGATTTGTATCATGTTTCCAGCTGTGTGTTGAGTGTATGCGGTGAAAGCACATGCGCGAAAACAACCATCGATTACCGTTCAAAAGTTTAATAATATTAACACATTTACAACGCAAATAATAACAATTAAATATTCCGTTCTCCCGTTGAAAATAAATTCGCGAGCTTAATAATATGCATCGATGTAATTAGCACGTATAATCAGTTTTTGTGCGGCAGATAAATTAAAACGCGTACTATACTTTCGTTCTAAACACAAAAAACTACGCGACGAAAGTCGCCTCGTGATTTCTCAAGCCAAAGTCCAATTTTCTCCGAGCACTGCTATCGCGCCCGTTCTATGTTCCTCTCTCTGCTTGGCGTCTTAATTGCACCCATTCTAGAAATGCCGTTGAACGGAATAGGCGAAGAAAAGAAATGGCGGAAACGTGCGAAAGAACTTGCAGCTGCGCGATTCGTGAAAGGAGCGTGTGCGGTACAAAATGCAATGTTGTGCTTTTTCGCGCCGATTGTACGTCAAAAATTTTTCACTCGATAATTGGAAAAGACGCGCTCCATTAGCTCTCGTCGGATACGCGTTCCGCGAAAACTATTTATTCTTCCATTCACGGATGATTTATCGCAGCTAACGGTGGTGTAAATCAGATTTTCAATTTCGATTGAAATCAACAAAGTCGTGTATTCGAGGAAAACGAATCTTTCTTCCATATGTCAGAAACCTTTTTGTTCTCTCTCGCGAAAGAGATTTTTTTTTTGGAAGCGCCAAATTGATCATCGCGCTATAAATTGCGCAATAAATTGAAATCTGTCCTTTAACATATTTCCGCGCAAGAGAGCCGCGTCACAACCTTAATGCAATATTCAAATTATGAACAACTTGTGTATTTTATATTCCGAGTGTTTTCATTCCGAGGTATTTTTCTCGTGTAACCGACGCGCATCTCCAAACGCGTTGTTTTAATTCGCGACGACGGACGTTTTCAGTACAACGAGAGTCCGTGAGAGCTCGCGAAACATCCGGCTTCACGTTTTTTATTCTTTTTTTTTTTTTCTCTCCTCTATCTTTTTCCCCGAGCGCACGTCCTCGACGCCCGGTGGTGAAAGCGAGAAAGAAAAATGCGCCGTAACCGTGGTAATTCGTATCGGGGGCAAAATATTCGTCGGCCTATCATCTCACGAAATTCCGAAGAAAATGGCGGGGTAATTCTCTCTCCTTTTTTTCCTCTCTTTTTTTACGTGGAACAACACAAAGAAGAGAGAGAGAGAGAGAGAGAGAGAGAGAGAGAGAGAGAGAGAGAGAGAGAGAGAGAGGAAGAGCAGTTGTAAACGTCCGCGGCACCTCGCGCGCCCGAGGTCGGCCTGTATTAAATTAGATGGTGACGTGCACGGCCGGAGGAGAATCTCCGTAGTATGGGGATCCGCAGCGGACCTCATCAAGACTCGGAGGCCCATTCAGCCGGTCATTCTCTGCGGTAATGGAATGTATTAATATCGGAGAGCCCGCGGGGCCGTCGACTAACGGCTCCATGTATATACCACGAGAACCTGGTGGTGCCTCGCGCGCGCACCCGGTTCGGTTCTCTACAACCGCGGCCTGCCGGACCAGGATACGCGTCCCGTGGGATGGAATATTCGTATAAACCCGCCGCCTGTGCACTGCAAACCGCCGGCGAATACCGGGGGCCCCACGCATTAATATCTAAACGCGAGAGGGAGAGACGGACGAGAAATCGAGAAAGCGAGGGAGAGAGGAGGAAGAACGGGGGTTTAGGAACTAGTTTGGAGCCACGTACGCCCTGCCAGTTGCATCTCGTATTCATGCGTTGTACCGGCGCAGCTACGAGAGGCGTTACACGACCAACCCTTTTACCACTGCAGCCAGGTGTAATACTCTTTTTAGAATAGGTATGATACGTCAAAGGTCCTTTTGTGATAATTGCATTAGAGGACGAGAGACTCCTGTGAGGCATGTCCGTTGAAGGCGATCTCTGTTTTGCGCTACAGCTATTTTGCGAATATTTGCGAGCTGTGGAAGGAGTACGAATGAGGCGAAATAGCGAGACAAAATGTAGAGGCGAAATGCAGGTGGAAATTAATTTCAAATGGAATTAATTCTACCGTCGTACTTAATCGTATATTAACTCGGTATAAAGCAAAAAGTTACGTTAAATGCATGTATTCGTAATAAAGCTCGTACTAAAATATTAATCTTTTCGGAAATGTAGAACGAGGGGGAGATTTTTAAGTTTTCGGCAGCTATCACACAGTGTTGTCGTTATTATAAATAATTGCGAGCGTAAACAGCACGCGAAGCGTATCCAATAATGACGTAGAAATTATTAACGCAAAACAGAACGCAACGGCCGGCAAATCCCCGATCGACCATAAATTTGCGTCGAATAATTTTCGTCAGCCGCGCGATTAAAAATAAATTTGTTTTTAAACCGAAGAACAAACCGGCGCTCGCTGGGAAGGGGGGGGGGAGAAAATCGACGATCGGTTTAACAGCTCTATAAATATTCATTTCGCGCGAGCAAGTGCCAAACGAGAAACGATAGCTATCCGAAAGGTACGCGGATTACTTAATTATACGTTGTTGCTGCGAGAATTTATATTCCCGCGGGGATAGGCGTTAATTTATATAATTAGATTTCATAAGCTTTCTCTTTCTCTCGCGCGGCCACCGTCGTCGGTGTTGTAACTTTTTCATTTCACGGCGACGATAAGAGACGCCGACTAATCTCCGTTAGTTGTTGGTGTCTTCGCGCATATAAGCGGGCATTAAAGCTACACCCGTTAGATCAGAAATAATTACGTTCGCGGCCGCGTTGCTCTCTTTGTTCGCGTGTAATAACGTCTTTCGCCATAGACTTATAAACCTGATATTCCGGATTTTATGTACGATAACGAGCACAGCCGGCAGTTTTGCGAGAGCTTTTGATATTCATGCGCGCGCGCAGAGGCGTTACAATTAGCCCTTCCACGAAACGATATATTTACCTTGTCAACGCAAAAAATCAACCGCTTTGCTTTTTAAACGGAGGTTAAAACCAAGAGCGGAGAGCGGTGCTCGAATTTACTTTACGATAATAAAAACGACGCGAGAAAAGTGAAAGTTTTTTATCGTCTTTATGAATACATATTGCATTTCGAGTCTGATTTACGCGTTACGCGTGCAAAAGACGCGGCTAGGATTTTTTTTTTTTGGTACGCATCCCTACGCACGTTCTACGATATCGGACGCGTTACAGCAGCCAGATCGCGGGTGCATCGAGCGCAACAGAAGGCGCCGGTAGATACGAGTGATCGATGGCGGCCCCGGCAGGCTATCCCCGAAATGAAAAACTGTCGCTTACCGTGCCAGGTGGGGACCGACGTTTCCGGTGTCGAAGCTGGAACTGGCGTTGATATCCGCGTCCGGGATCGCCCCGGACTCCATGCCGAGCGGCGCGATGCATTGGGCTGCAACAAACAAACGCGGCGTCGTCGAGGTTAGCCAGTTTTGAATTTATACTCGCCTCCTGTAGATCCACGAGCATCGACGTGCATCCGACGTCGGCCGGATCATAAACGGCTAAATAATCAGCTAACCGAGATGGATCCGCGTGATAGAGAGCTGGTTTACGTGCGCGTGTACAGTCGCTCGTGTCGTGCGGGTGGAAGTTACGGTTTGGTGAGACGGGGGGAGGGGGGGGGAGGAGCGGAGGGAGGCAGTGGGTCGCCTCAACGTTTCCATATCTCTTGAACCGATCTAATTGTTTCATAGATGAACACAGCTGCCTTGCAGGATCGACTACACCAACTGCCGGTTGTACGGGATATCTTCCCGCGAGATAGCCCAGCGAAATATTTATTACGACTTTGTGCATATTAACGTCGATCGTGTATTGCTGCCTGTTCTCGCGGACGACGAGGAAAAATAACGTCGATAACGTGATGGAGTAGTGAAAATCGGTGCGACGAATAAGAGCGCGAGTTTTTTTTTTTTTACGCCGATCGTAATAAATTGACGGCAGTTTTTAGGTGAGGTCGCGCGCGCGTTTGACTTTACAGACTCTTGCGGCTGCTCATTAATGATGGTCATAAAACGCTTTATCTTTCCGAAGAGATTTAATATCCGAAATGAATATCTCCCCGCGCGTTCGCGATCGGTTAATCCTCTCTCTCTCTCCGCGTATCTACTTCGAGCAGAAACCAAACCGCCCAATGACAGGGTTAAGGGCCATCGAAGAAACGATACCGTCTACTTTGCATACATTATTCCGATCTCTCCGACCCGCGCATTTTCGAGAGGCGTTCCCGCGATCCATCCGATGTGCAATAAAGTTCGAACAAAGTATGACGTAGTGTGTTCGCATTCATATCGTCCGCGTCACGGCGGTATCATTAGGGACGATAGAAAATACATTTCGCGTTTTTTTCTTTTTTTTTTTCAAGTCACCATTAACCGCCCACGCGTTATCGGCCCTTTGTCTCGGAAACACAGAGCGTATCGTCCGTTCACTCTAACGGACCGGATGCTCCGTCGCGCGTATTGTGTCAAAGCTGGTAAATTCATAGACGATACACGTGTACCGTACACAGTTATCGTCAGGCCTCGTAATTCGACAAAGGAGCGCATATCGAAGCGTAACTAATTCGGGCACGACGAGACCCGATCGGTCGGGGAGCCGTAAACGCCCGGAGCTTGAGTCCCATGTGCATGATGCAGCGCGGCATCGATTACGGTTTACACGCCAAGGTAATGATACCATTACGCGGCACGGAAACGGGTTAAAATTTCAAGTAGCTTTGGGCGGGTCCGACGACGTATGTACGTACATGCAGTGCATATCCCCGACCGACAACGATAATGCCTAATGCCCGGATATCGAGTGCAGATGTAGCGCGGTCCGCTGTAGGCGGTGGGGAGGGGGAGGACGATGCAGCTTTGTGTCTGGCAAGCATAACGGAAGGAATCCGTGCTAAGCCAACCAACAGAACACGGGCATGTAGGTGGCCATTAATACCGGCGAAAGTTTGCAGTGTTCTTCCGACGATACCACTCTCTCCCCCCGTCTTTTCCCTCCCTATCAACTCCCCTCGTAATTCCGCGCCCGGCGGCGCCGAGCGAAGTGAAATGTGTATTTTGGTCTTACGTTTTAATCCAACGTACTTTATTGCCGAACGGAATCTCTGCAAGAGCGGTGGAAACATCGTGAGGGGGGGAGGGGGAGGGAGAAGGAAGGGTCGTGGAGGCCGCTTAAGAATAAAAAAAGCTCGCAATTTGCAGCACACGACGCACATTCGTGCGAATCGTTTTGATTAAGTTCCGCGTGCGAGTTTGCAATCGGAATCATTTAGCGCGGACCTTCGTCATTTCTCGAGCAACCCCGCGTGGAGATAATCGGAAACGATAACGGAAGCAGAGATCCGAAGGAGTATATATCGCGGGAAGTACAATGTGCCGTTAATGGTTCGCCGCGACTTCGATTTCGAGCGGCGCGATCGTAATCGACGGATACGGAAAGTAGCGCGTCTATGCGGCGCATCGGAAACCGGTCGACCGGATTAATCGGCGCTATTATTAACGGAGAATCCTCCCTCCTTGTTATATCGCGATTCCGGTGCTCTAATATATGTACATCCGACTTGCACGGTGGATTTGCGCGCGCGCGCTGATTAGAATCGACGGTAGAAAAGTCGAGTCGACAGAGGGAGGTAATGCCGATCGGCTCTCGCGCCGACTGGTTGTTATTATTAATGAAGGGCTCCTCCCGATATATCGCGATGTCCGTCGCTAATATATGTCTTCGGATTCCGCGGTGTGCGATAGGGCGGGAAAATCGTGTCGCCGTGCTCCGAGCGAGAACGCGAAGAGGCGAGTTCGAGATGATCGCGACGAGACTGCCGGACCGACGCGACGCACGGGCTCGCTATTATTATTAATGAAGGTCAGCCCGGTACATCGCGATTCCGTCGCTAATATATGTCTTTGAATCCAGCGGGAGAGAGCAGCGCGCGAGGGAGAGAGCGATTCGAATCGATGGTAGGAAAGTCGTGCCAACAAAGGGAGAGGAAGAGATCCGATCGAGATTCGTGGTGGGCCAGCATGGCGAGCTATTATTATTAATGAAGGTCCAACCGATATACGTATATATCGCCCACCCCCGGCGGAATTCTCACGACCCTCCACCCTTGATAAAGTTCGACCGTTTCGCGACGGAATCCGTTTCCTTTGTCGTCGCGTCCGGTCTAACGAGTCACCGTAAGATATCGCGCTCGTAAATCGATCGTGAATAAGGATTCCTATAAATGCGACACTCTCCGGCGCGAGACGCCGATTTCTCCCCCATTTAATCCTTGAAACGTCTGACGGCAAGATATCTCGTATGGAGGATGTCCGGTAAAAGACAGTTAAATAGGACGCGAGAAAAACATCATCGATTATTTCCCAACTATTGGAGCGCAGATAAATTACGAGAAAAGGGAGAAAATCGCTGAGGATGTTTGTGGAAGGGTGCAATTATTAAGCGTTCCTTTATCGCGGCTACGATACGATTTCTCTTCTGTGCCCGGAAATCTATTTCTATTAAGTTGTTTCTCACGAACAAGGCTTCGCGGAACAGGGCGATTACTTATTATTAATACGATAAGATGGGGTACTCTACACCGTCTCGGAAGAGAGATTTTCTTTATGTGAGAGGTAATCTCGTTGATTTATAAAGCTGTCCTTTTCACGAAAGCGTATATATATATATTTAAGCCGATTATGATATTAATTAAAAATTACATTAACACTTATCAAATATTACGATTCGAATTTTTCGGAAATAAAAGATAACAATATTAAATAAAAGCAAATACGACAATGATATTGTTGAATATTAATTTTTTGTTATTCAACAAAAATTTTTTCCATAATGAAGGATATATTATTAAGTATACATTTAAATACAATAATAATTTCTTATCGAGATGAAAATATTCAGACTCCGCCTACTCGAAAACTCACGAGACATCGCTAAATATAGGCGCGCGCGAATGATAAGACGCAGCGTCTTCAGATATACAAGATACCTTAATGACCACGGTCAAAGCCGATCCCGGATCGAAAGTTCGTCGACTGCGGCGGCGTAAGTTCTGCAAAGGGAGGGAGGGAGGGAGGGAGGGAGGGAGGATGGTCGCGCAACCTCCGCGTCGTTAATAACTTATAAACGAAACAACTTGTGTGCGCGCGCGGGCCAAAGAGCTATAGCCGCAAAGTTTCAGCGACGCGAAGCAAAGCGGGGGTACTATAAGCGGCATGCGGATTAGAGCTTAGGAGCTACTTACAGAGGTCCACGCCATGGTAAGCGGGGGCGAGCGCGAGCAAAACGATGAAAAGGTGGACGGCAGGTGGCGCCCTTCTGGCGAGGAAATCCAAGCTTTTCACCATAGCTCCCGTTTCCTGCGAGGGCTTCACCCTCGCCCTTTCCTCACCGAGATTCCCGCCGTGCCATTTCTGCCTCCTCAACCTGAAACAAAAAATGAAGAGCGCAATCGCGTTATTTCATGCTTGACAATTGCCGAGCTTGGAAGACGCACCGACAAAGCGGGTCGTTTTGTTGACTGCTTCCAGAAAATGAGCTCGCCTTGGTAGAGAAATGATGCGCGTAGTTATCGCGGGTGAATGTCACCCTGAATGTCGAGGACATTCTCGCGACTAGGGTGGCGTATATTTGAAAATTTTAATTTGTTGTTCAAAAGTGACACGGTCACAATGCAAAAATATTTCTTTTAAAAATTTTGTTGTAAAAATATTCTTGGCATTATATAATTATTTTTCTTTTTGTATGAAAACTTTTAAATATTATTATTATATATATCGAATCTATCTTAGGTAAATTATTCTTCTATTTAAAAAATCTTTTCTATTTATTAAATCAAGTAAAAACAAAAAGAAGGATATATTGAATATAAAAAGTCATTAGCCCTATTCCTTTCTGACTTTTTTAATTAAATCAAAGTTCTGTAGAGAATAATACACGAATCATTATAATGTCACGTAGATCTAAGAATAAGTATAGTTTTATGTCGATTATTCATGGCACGTGGAATCGTTTCCTTTCTGTAGGAATTGCAGACGGAATTAGACTTTCTGCGACGCATGTCATGCACCTTCCAGGAATGACACGAGAATGCGGCGCGTGTTAGCTATACGTAAACATGCTCGAACAGGCAGATGATTTTTATAATTCGAGAATATTTCACGATCGAAGATCGAGCTTGAAAGGCTTCTAGAAGTCGGATCGAGAGTCATGCGATAATAACTTCTTATTGGCTTACGAGCCTATCAGCCGATAATGCGTTTCTCCTACTTTGTTACGCTTGGGTACACGTCAGATGTGTAAACGACGATCGTAACTCGCGGCTCTCTCTCTCCATCTCTCTCGGTGAGGAAGGTGTCTCAAGTTTGATGGAGTATTCGCTAGTAATTGCGCCGACGGTGAATAAGTAATGGCGAGAACGGTAGTAAGAAGTCGTTCGGTCGTAGGCCTCGCGTGCTCCGCATTAAAGATACATGCCGCAGCTTATAGTCGCGACGCGACGGTGTAAAATCTCTTCTACGGCGCGCGCCTTCTCGTTTCTCTCTCCTGTCGTAGGAAGAAACCGGTAAGAGCATCGAGAGCGCGCCTCTCCACTTGCAAAATCCTTCACAGCTGTTCGGTCGTAGGACGCTTATTGTAGGTCTTATTTGAAACGAGTGGCATGATGCATTGCGCTTGCTGACTTTCGAACCAACATATGAACGACGATCATATCAGTAGGTTTATTTTCCATAATCGAATGATTGAATATTTATGAAGTAAATGAATCGCGTTCGTGTATTTTTCGCGCATGGAGATTAACCATTCTGTTACGAAGATGATAATTAAATCATGTCAGAGAAATATTTTTTTAATTATTTTAGAAGAATAATTTTTTTTTTCCTTATCTTACATATATAGAAATGTTTATCTAATATTAATATATGAACAATGAAAATATATTATTCAGATTAAAATAATCTATTTAACGAAGAGAATATTTTTAAAAAATTGATAACAAGATTTAAATAAAGCGTATGATATATATAGCAAATTTCTGGAAGACCGCGTGATGGTTGTAACTGATGTTTACTTAAATGAAACGATGTACAATAAGAGCGGGAGAGAGAGAGAGAGAGAGAGAGAGAGAGAGAGAGAGAGAGAAGTTTGTTGATTAGCAAAATATCGTTGCTACAACGAAATGCTCCGTTTCTCGCGTAAACATTTAATCTTCCTAAGCATGAGGTATTAAATTAAAAATTATCGGAAAAACAGTATTGTTTATACGTCGAGTCGCCATAAAAGCTTTATCTCCTCATTGTATTCATGAGGGACTTAACGCCCGCGATGTTCTCCGTCGAAATCAATTCCCAGGACGCGCGGTAAGCACTCTGGCGGCCACAAAATTATTCATCGATTGTTTTCTTTTCATCTCGCAGACTACAGAGGGGACAGATTATCGCGCGATCGTTTGAGCAGGCAGGCAGGTACCACTTTTCTCGTCGTCGACGTCCTTTTGGATTGGCCGGCCAGTGTCGTCTACCACGAGGGAAACGAGAGGATTTCGCAATTATTATGCCGTTGACGCGCGGCGAAGGAGATTCCGTTTACGATCGGTATCGTTTACGATACACGCACAAGTGTGTGTATGCATACACAACTTTATATATCTATACCATATTTATCTATACCCACACCAGCAGCTTGCGCGCGAAACAGCCTGCACGCGTGCGCATGTATAGGAGCTCGTTTAAGCCGCGATGTAAGCCACGGAGGCTTGCGTGATATCCTAGTTCAACGTCGAATCTCTTCGTTTGCATAAGAATGAGTTTATGCAAATTAATACACGCGAGACGTTTGTGTAGGGAACGCCACGTGGAATGTAGCGCGGCACTTCTACACACAAAGCTGCGCGAGTGTGTACATGTATATTTTATTGGCGATATCGCTTACAGATTTCCGATCGCGCATACGCACCACACGCATCGCGAGGGTGGCCGTGACTCACCATCCGCGAGCTTCTGTATCTATTTACCTATCGATTTTATTTCGCTTATATGATTTGATCTCATTTCTTTTATTTCTAAATGATATCGATACGAGACGCCGTAATAGAGATGTCTCACATAAGCGAGTTTCCGATAAATGTAATTAAGAGTTTCTGAATGTTTGGTATAATTTTTATACGTAATTAATTTAATATTATTTATAAGCTGGTTGTCAGCTGGTTTTTATCGAAGACTAATATTATAAGATATTTTTGGCATAATTTAATACTACGCGTTAAGACGCTATGAATAGTAAGTATATTATTTAATTACCATCTACGTACAAAAATAATATCATATATAATACGAGAACAGAGAAAAGTTAGCACGTAATGTTATTATATTATCAAATAACATATGTTGGTTTTACGAGACATATTTGCTCTTTTTCCTGTATGCGAGCTCCGAAAGAAATCGCTCTCGACAAATCGTCGAGTTGACCTTAATTGCGCGGAAGCCAAGGAGAAACGATGTCGGCGACGTGGAGGCGAAGTCATCCGTACAAAACGAAGCCAATGAATTCAGTAATCCGCTCTGACGGTCGAGTCGTTGTCCAGGACGAGACCGGGATAGCGGAGAACACGAGGTACATACACGGGGAATATCTCGCTGGAAAAGCGATCCTTATCGGTCGTAAAAACACATATGCACCGACTCTCGTCCAGAAATACGAGCTAACCGCGAACGTAACCACGCCCGACGAATGGAACGTTAATGTCAGTTAATTATCTGTAAAGCGTTCGGGAAAGGGAAGATTTGTTTTCGAACGCGACCGTTTGTAAGGCGTGGGCGAGACAGACACGCTCGTGAAATCACGGAACCGGCGTGTATCTCCCTTCGGTTTCTCTCTCTCTCTCTCTCGTCGAGAGAAAAAAAAATGTCGCCTCTTTCGGATTCCGGGAGACTGTTTGTATCTCGTGGGATCATCGTTGTCATCGAGTGAGATGAATGGAAAGATTACAACGAGACGATCCTGTTAGGCGGCTATTTGCTTGACTAAAGCCGGACTGAAAACATCGAATCTTTTTTTTTATCTATAATATTATACATTAATAGTGTACGGTATTAATGACGACGAATAAGATTAATCGGTGAATTGATATATTAATTTATTTCCTATTTTGTGGAAATCTGTTTGCTTCTTTTTTTTATTTTCTCATAATTTCGAAATGATACTTATTATTTTACATACATTTATAAAACTATATAATTGATTTACTTACGAGATCTCTGGACATTCGCCATATAATTTTTGTTTTTTATGTATCAAATATGAAAACTGAATCTGGAAAGATGGCATACTATGCCAAAAGTAAAATTTACGAATTGATCTCAGCCATGATCCTCGTATCGTGTTCAAAGTCACGTCTCGATGATTCAGATCCATTCTGGTTAGGATTTCGCGTATTCTTAGCTCTATCAGCAGATCAGAAACAATAGAATTTATGCGCAAATACAATTGTTGCATTTTATATTTCTCTCACGGTTATGTTATGCGTTATATAATTAAATTTTATTAAGCCATTTATATCGAGAGATAAACTCTTATTTATATAATTTGCCTAATAATCATTCAATTTCTACAGAAAAATTTATCGTTGCTTATGAGATTTAATGGTAAAAATTTGTGCCTTATTAATTTTTTGAAAACATAATATAATTTTTATTTCATTTATAACAAACAAGATGCGCGTTTAGAGAGATATAAATTTGTCGTGTGGGATATTTAATTCCGTTCCATTTCTTTTGCTGAATTTAGTTACTCAGTGAGGAACTAAAGTGCAAGAAATCTTTTCTATGTGTTCATCTCTCCTCTCATCGACAGACGTCGCGGATAAGATAACCCGGAATTATAGAGGGCTTTATTCGAGGATCGTCTATCACACGACGTCTAGATTTATGGCGCTGTATGTAGTGGCCGGTCGACTTTCCATTTATCAGAACAGCGGTACCTGTAGCATTTCGGGCGCGATAGCTGTGCGAAACAGCCGCAAACTTCGATCCCGCGAACAAATGGACGAAGTCTCGCGAAAGAAACGGACGGATGGAAAAATCACAATGGGAGGTAGCGTCGGATGCCCCGGCATTCCCTTTCTATTGTCCGTTGACTCGTGAAAAATGCACGCTGATTTTCCGTAACAATGCTGACGAAAGGAAGATTTTACTGATCGCGCAACCAGACTAAGAAGACGCGGTGAGGCATTTTGGCTGCGTCAAGATGATATCCCAACTGTTAGATATTACAATGCCTAATATATTACGAGAATGTTTTTTGCGCTACAAGATAATAATATTTGTGTTGTTAATGTGTAAACGAGACTTCTCTCTATGATATATATTTTAATTCTTTTCTCCCTCTTTTTCCCTTTCTCGTCATTTTTATAAATTATTTTATATGTAGTTACAATATATTTTTTTCTTACTCTTTCTAAATGTCTGATAAAAATTATATCAAGTATTCTTAAGAAGATATCCCGGTAATTTAAACAGATACATTTCTCGAAAAAATGCGGTGAAAAGTACAATGGTCAAGCGTCTGATCACTGTGGTTAAGAGTGGATATTCATGGCTTTGATTTGTGTGACATAGTTGTTCTAACGTGGGACCACTCAATGTCCCTCGAGTACTCCCAGGAAAGAGCTCGAAGATGTTGGTCGGAGAGAAGACTCGTCATGGTGTTCACCGTGATATTTCGTCGTTCTAGAATGTTTCTTTTTACCTTTACTGACCCTCGAGAGATTTTTGTTTATAAAAAATAATAAAGTCCAATAAATCTCTCGATTGTCTGTGTAGCGCGTTCTTTTTGTGCATTGTGTTTCACGGTCACAGACATATATGTCAAAAGTTGGCTACGAAATTCTATGAGATATTTTTTTTTTTGATATAGTACACACAATACATATAACTTATATAAAAGAGAATTCTCATATCTAGATTTCAATTTTTTTTCGACATGATATTTTTAATAATAATATAATAATGTTATAATTTTATGACGAGTTTTCACGCATTTGGCAAATATAATATTTCTTCGGACATAATAATTTCCTCGGAATAATTTTTCATAACAATTTAGCGTATTCGCATTGCGTAGTCCAAATTTTTTGAAAAATCGAGATCCATCAGGCATAGACTCATTCCCGTCACACGCCACTCATGATCGTGTCCGATCGTGTAGCGGAGAACAATGGCGTGGGATGATCCAGCACCTTTATAGTTCGAGTCGGATCATAATCAGCACTTAAGCCGAGTACACTTTCTTGACGGAATGAAGGAGGCAGGTCCGTTCCTCATTGTGCTCGTAAACGATTTTATTTGACCCTCGGATTACCGGGTTGAAAAGGAAAGGCGCGCGCAAACACTCGAGAGGACTGTTTAGACGTGCTAGGGGGGCTGCCATTAAAGTCCATTATTGTAGGTAAGAGGAAAGGATTGGTCGCGTCTTGCCGGATGATATAACCGTACTTGTAAAAAGTACGCACGCGGAGAGGGTCAATATTTTCTCGGACCGAATAGCGCGCGTTTGTCTCCGTCTAGACACCTCGTGTCGACGCGAGGATATTACACATTCTTGTTACGCGATGCTTATTTAGGTATCGTCGCGTCAAAGAGGAGCCTATCCACCCTGGACGGCGCGCCTGTCACAGATTTCTCAGTGGCTTAATCGACCTCGTAATTAAATCGGGCCAAGTGCGCGATGCATTTCTTCTGCTACCAAATGCGTCTGTCACCGATGATATTTGAGCGATCGATCATCGGTATAAAGAAAGTGCATTTGCATAACAATAGGACTGCGCCGAGCAATATGACATTTGTTCATCTTGGCCCTCTAATCTCGCGCTTAAACGAGTCGTTAGTCTTCCCTATACACACGTTGTCCAAGAAACGCGCGCTGAGTCATTCGGCTGACATAGTGAAAAGCCGGACACAAAAGCGAGGTACAATCGCAGTTGGGACATTTCCAAATGTAATTACCTATACGCCCGCTGTGAATTACGCGCTCTGGCCCGCATTCCTGGTGCGATCTTTACCATCGTTCGTCGCGCGTTTAATTAAGCTGCCCCAGATAATTTCCCTCAAATATTTAGAACGCGAGTGTTTAATACACGAACATTAATACGCGAACGCGGAAACGCTCCAATTATTACATCCTGTTACAAAATTCAATCGTGAAACGCAATATCGCGTAGTTGCGTTATATGTACATACTATGTTAACAGACGCCAACTGCGTGCTCGCTTTCATGCACGATTAGTAAACAAATTGACGTTTATTCAAATTAATATAATTCGCTTCCACTCCATAACGCGCGTTACAGCTACAACACGTATGCGCCTACAATATCGTTTTTCATGTTCTGCCCTTTCACGTCCCTAATCCTAATAATATCAAGGGAGAGTACTTCAATGTGTGTATGTAACTGAAAATTATATCATGATGTTTATTCTGGGGATAATTCAAATTATGAAAAAAATAGTTATTATTGCGAAAACGCATTTACAACTCTATGCGAGTATTTCGGGATTCAATATTTTCTCTCTCTTTTGTTAATATAATGTAAGTTACGTTAATGGATTTCGCGCGCGATCGCTACTTTCCCCCTATCGCTATCGTAATATACGATGCAAAAAATATGTTGCTAGAGTTAATAGCCAACATTTTTCAATGTCGCGCGTTAAGAGACGCCTAAAAGCCGATAATTCTGTTACCGTCAATCAGTCGGTACATTTCTCAACGTACGAGTTACGTGTACACAATTGTGTTTAATTAATCACGTTTCTATGGATCGTCGATATATTAACCGGCTGGATACTTTGTAGAGCGATACTCTCGTTTCGATACACGTCTCTCCTTTGTATTTACAGATATATATGGCAGTACTTATTGGTCGTTCACGTGATTTATCATTGTGAGATGAACGTGCGAGATAATGACGAGCAGGTGGAAAACGATCGTCTAAATGAGGATTATGCATGCGAGACTGCTCTCGTTTACTCTTACGTGAAAAACATTGTTATCGAGATAAATAATTCGCCAGTACGAAACAAAATGGAAACTATTATTCCGCAAAAATAAATAAAGTTTTTGTTTCCGTTATTATAAAGAACCCATCTCCAATTATTCTAAAAAAAAAAAAACAAAAAAAAACGTTAAAAATATTTGCTGGTAGTTTGAGACATTCTGTGTACAGAGAGATAGGAAGAATATTCGCGTACGTACACGCACACCTATCTATTTCGTTATTATTTACAAAAACGAACGTAATGCAAATAAATGGATTTTCGATGAACGGGGTGAGCCGAAAAGTGCATACACCGCGAATCGATGCGCCGCGGGGGACACAAAGGCGGGCGGAAAACCGAATCGATGCACATATATGGATGCGCCGCTTATGCATCTATGCACATATAGAGTGTTCTAGAACTGTCGCTACATTTTTATCTAGTTGTTTTTTGAAAAGTTTAGCATGTCGAATTCTGCTTAATAAAAATGTGAAATTTTTCGACGACATAATATTTAAAAGAGTTACCGAAATGCTGAATTATTAAATAGAGGAAGCTTTAAAATATACGAACGTTAATTTATTACTACTGCTATTAATTATTAAAATGTTAAAAAATGTAAAGCGAGTTTTTGCGTCATGGAATAATGATATTGAATTAAAATTCACTCGCGCGAGGTTTTCAGCAGAATAAAATTTCGTTGCTTATTCTCGCTGGCGTTAAAAGCTAATCTTTACTTACTCATCATATAATATCTATCGATTTTTTTTTTTTTGATAAAATAAAACCATCATTTTTTTTACTTGATTTTCTGATATCTATTATCAAAAGCAGAGCGATAAATCCGAGGCACTCTGTATACGAATCCATATCTGTATGTACACGTATCGCTACCTTTTGCAATAAAATACAGTGAACGTAAAACGCCGATGCGTCCGAGCGCAGCAAAGAACAACAAGCAGCGACTCAGACCGGGGGGCGATTTACATGCATAAACTGCAACCCTCGAATCCTATTTCGTCTATCCTATGTGCTGCGCCATTTCTATCAACCGTATCGTAATAATCGTATAATAATTTCTAGATCGCTTTTGGCAAGCTTTTGTTATTCAATCGTTGAGATTTTATCGCCATGGCTCATTAAAAGCCAATGCTCACAATGAATAATCCTTTAACAGAGCTCGTTAACAAATTTAAACCATTAATCAAAAGGCCAGCAAGCGCGTGCGTGCAAGTATTGGCGTTTGTTTTATAGACGTCCTTATAGCTTTCGTAGTATTTCACGGGAACAGCCTGTTATCTTCAAACGCCTTTTAGAGGAGCCAGTTGAGTGATGTCGGACAAGCGAGAAGCAATAAAATCAAAGCGGTCTCTGACTTCTCCTAGTAAAAGAGTAGCACGGGAAATAAAAGAAGAACAAGGTAGAGAGAGGAAGGAAGATAAAGTGCACAAAGCAGAGAAAAGGAGTATTATAAGGGCTTGGCTAAGATTGTGCCTTTTGCAGTTTTTGTGCGTTCTTAGAGGCAGTTAGGGACTGTTATTAGAGTATCTTTTTAAGACCAAGATAAAATGGCGTGTCTTTTGTAAGATAATTGAAATTATATAGAAAGAAATCTGTCACGACTTTTATATCCCTGTCTTGTGATGTCTTTGCACTTGTACGACGGGGCTTGAAAAGTGAGAGTGACGACGAAACGTGGGAGAAATTTTATCGGGCGTAATGCGAGAAAAGGGGTTAACGCGCGCGATGTCTCATTCGCGCAAAAGTAACAAAGTGAAAGACCGCGGCGCTGGCAAAGTCGAAACGAGAACCGACGTCTCAAAGAGAAGAAGAAACAGCGGAGGAGGAGGGGGTAGGGGGTTAAACTTAAACCGAAGGCTCTCGCGGTTCTTAAACTCCGCTTTTCATGTCGCCGTCGCGTCTTAATATTTCCGCGCATCCACAGAATCCTCTCGCGCGTCCTCGACGTACCCTTGGCTAAAACACTTGTTTAAACGTCACCGTGTACAAGCAAATACACGAACAAAGTACCGTCGAGTGGTTGGAGCGCAACTCGATGTCTAAAGGATCCTCTCAAACAGTTCGTGGAATTAAGTTTATCTTTAGAAAAGCCGACGCGTTTGTCGGATTATTATCAAAATTTAACATTTATTGCTAACAGAGGGACAAAAGATACAATGAAATAATTTTAATTATCAGATTATAATTATCCACATTTATCTTGCTTGAAATTAGAGAAATGATATAATTATGTCGTACATATGGATTTGTACAATTATTTTTAATCTCGGTATGAGCGTAATGAGAAATTCAAGTATCAAAAATTGGAATTATTTTAAACAAAGGTTGTCCATAAATTCTCTTTATAATTAATATCGACAAAATTAAAATATTTTGTGCAAGACGTTTATATATATATATATATAAGTAATAGTCATTCATTGTCGCATATAATGGCTCAAATTTTTTTTATGCTTCTTTGAATTGCAATGTTAAGAACTCTTTCAAGACTATCGTTGTATTGCAAGCGGCTGCCAATCATTAGAGGTCAATATTTCTGTCGATATATAATTTGTCATCGAAATATTTTTCTCATATTACGAATGAGAAATTGCGCGGAGGCACGACAAGTGATGCGAATCAAAGCTATTAAGCCTCGTGAGCTTGACGTTTGCCCGTGCTGGTGTTCTCTCGAAGCAGCTGGTCTAAAAAAAGAAACGCACGTTCGGTAGACAGAATAGTAGATAAAGCGTGTCGGCCAGAAGGAGGCGAGAGGCGCCTCCGCGAACACTCCGACTTCTGTGCACGCCTCCGTTTCTCTCCTCACATTCCATCACTATACGCCCGTAGTGCCCTAACAAGCCTCTAATGAGGAACGGGTGTTATTCGTGTATCCGCCGCGGTGCTTTTGCGCAATTACCATTTATCACATCTGTCTCTCTGTGTCGTTTTGTGTCCTCTCTTTCCTTTTCCCTGCCCGGTCGTCACTTCTTCCGCTTCTTCTACACTCTTTTTTTTATTTTCATGCCGCGTCGATAGACTCTAAGGCAAAGATGAGATGACGTATCTGCCGCGCGCTGACTTCTCGTCTTTATGTGCGATGCCGATAAAATTAGAGGATCGTTTAAAATGTCGTAAATTGAGTTATATGAATTCCTTACAAATTACAATAATTTACAGACTTTGAATTTTATATCTAAATTTATATGCATACATATACATGTATATATATATATATATATATATATATATATATATATATATATATATATATATATATACTTATTTATTTATTTGTGTATTTGCACATGAAATTATTTAAATTTACTAAATAGTAAATAAGTAAGAGTGATAATAATTTACAATTTAATATAAAAGAAAAGCAATATGTAGAAAAATTATTAAAATTATTCACGAGATTTTTAATATTACACATTTTTTCCCGTAATATAAGGTAGAGTGCAAAACAATCAGGAAATATTCACCTTGCAACGAGGTAATAAATTTGCATCCTCGCAGGAAGTTGAAACGTCGAGTCACTAGCTCGCAATTAATTCACGTCTTGAAAGGTTCGATGGTATCCATCGAGATCAGCGATCTGCGAGATAACCCCGCGGAAATATTATTTATGCATGTAAACGAATAGGATAAGTACGTTAGAACGTGCGGTACACACATTTATGAGATTTGCGCGCTGGAAATCTAATCGACTCGTATGTTAACGGTATGTTAATTTAAACGGATCCTGTAACTGTCTTAAATTCGTTATTCGTTGGCGGGGGGAACCGAGCCCGAGCTGCTCCAATTAGTTTTGATTTGAAATCGTTATCGGTTTATGCATCATGCATGCTGCGAGTTTACGAAGGTAAATTCTGGCAAGGGTATATACGGGCTTCTATTCCGTATCGATTATTGCCAACGTTTTCGTGTGTTGTTCGCGTCGAGGTAATTTCCGATTCCAAAGTTTTCTCCGCTCGCGAGCGTCGTTTCCCTTCGATCAAAACGAAAACGAAACGCAGAACGATAACAAAAATAGCAGAGAAACGGTAAAGTAGGTCAGTCGTGGTCGGGAATGAGTTTTGCCGCAGTTTTGTCCAGTATTTCGTTGGCGTCGAACTTAGGAATTTCCGATCCGACGATATCGTCCCAGTCGGTCAGATCGTATCTGCGACTCGGCGAAAAGTCGATCGAGCTAGCGAACAATCGATGCCAAGGAGGGAGGAGGATGGAAAAATAAAAGGGATCCGTCTAGGGTATTGTTTTTCCGGCATGGTTATTTCCTCTCAAAATTCCGTAGTGTAAGATAGAATTCGAGAAATCTCTTCTCGGTTTTATTCTCAGCTCAGCTCTGATTTTACAGCGCAGCTACCGGAAGCGAAACGATCATAAGAAAGCAGGTCGAATGCCTAGGTGAAATCGAAAATCAGTTTCACGCCGCCGCGATCAGCGATTCCGACGGCTGTCGATCCCGGAGAATTTTCTCGACCTCGTCGACATCGTTTCACAGACGGTTCGTAACTCTGACTGTAATTCTAGTAGTTAAAACTCGCTCGCGGAACCGGCAGTCGTTTATTCGTAGAAAAAAGAGATGACGGAGGTAGAATGCAAATCCAGAGATAAGAATTTTGATAAAATTTTCTGTGTCTGTCAATAAAAGTTCATGAATGTTTAGGATTATTCATTATTACGATCAAAATATTTGAAAATATAAATTTCGGGAATAAAAAATACGGTTAAGATAAAATTTATACTTAACAATTTATCGTATAATCATCGTGAGAAAGGAAACTGCTGTAAGTGGACTTTTTTCACAAGAATTATTAGAGATTCATAATTGCTTGTCAAACATATTTCGTGGATTTTTTTATCGGGTTGAAAAGCTACGGATCTTAGCATGCTTTCGCCTGCTTCAGTTATAATACTAATTGATCGTCTCATTTATCGGCTGACAATCATTTTGATTTCGACAATGGTCTCTTTCATGCCCGTGATGGATGTTCCATTCTCCGACACGCGCTCGGTTCCCTCATCCGAGGATAATCGCGGGGCAGGAAAGGGTGAGAAACGTGAAATTGATGAAGTAAGCGGTCGGGATGGGTGGAATCGGGAAATAGGGCAGGACCAAATCGAAAATCAGGTTTATACACGGTCGCGCGTTCAACATCCGTTTTTAAAGTCCGGGAAAACGTGAGGATTCTACCCGGCTATCGTTCCAGTCGGCTAGAGCGAATCTATGCCGTTGAAAAGTCGACCAGGCAGCTTCTACCGAGGTCATTTCTTCCGAGAGAGTGGAGGGGTGGGTGAGGAGGGGAGGGGAAGGGTGATAAGGGATGCGCTCGGCGGGAATAGATCCAGGATTTCTCTCTCGAAACGGTTATTTCTCCGTTCATTAACTTTTACGGACTTCCTCCTCCAGCGGGTTCACGATTCTCGCTTAGTGTTTCTGCGACGGCTGCTTCGCGATTTTCAATGGCGTGCGACCTCATTACCGAAATGGCGCTCATTACCGTTGTAAGCGTGGCGGATAAGCGATGGCGATGTTATTCAGAGAGGGACAGAGGAAGCCGGCTACAAGGAGGTGGCGAGTTTTGTCACAATGTCACACACCGGCACATTCTTTGTAAAAAGGATCGCTTGCCTAATGACCACGAGTTATTCAGCTGCACATATAATCGCTGGAGAGAGACGAGATGGGAAAGAGAGATACGGTATGAGAGAGAGAGACTGCTATTGAGACCGAGGATCCTGCCATTGACCGAGTTTCGCAGATCGCTCTGAATAGGAAACGAGATTCTCGAGAAAACTCGACGGGAGCGATCATGCGTCTCGATTTATACGCGTCAGACTCTCGCGGTGTTTTTTTTTTACATACAAATGTCGTGCGACGCGCGAAATGATCGCAATGAAAAATAGAAAAAATGACTATTTCAGATGTGTGTGACGGTTAGCAAAATGCAGGTTTATTATCAACGGTATGCACATAAACAAATTTTCATTTAACTCGCGCCACTCATCAAGCTCGCGCTGCAATGTGTATAATGATCTTTCGTCTGCAGATTTAAAAACTACTCTGCACGGTACCTATATTAAATATAAATTTCCACCATGTTTTATAAAAACAACAATTTTTCATAATTAGAAAATTTGATCAAGTTTCAAATAAGCTAATCAGTCAAAATTAATTAAATAATAAAGAGCAGTTTGAAAAACGGCAAGGAAATCATGTTTTTCTTTGATGAAAAAACATTGATTCTCAAGAGCCTTCTCTTTTCCTTCTGTCTTTTTTTCGTCTTCATTTCGTATCAGTCACTTTCAAGAAAAATTCGATCGATCTTCGCGTATCGGAGGAATGAAAAGAATCTTATCGATGACATACCTAGCGCTTCCCCCTCCCGAATGTAATTCGCGGAGCATATCGATAATCAAGACCCCAAGAGCTAAGAGAGATTGAACATCAAGTTGGTGCGCGTGCACAGTTCCAGAGAGGGAATGGCATTTGGCGGAACTTCAACAATGCTTTCCCTTATTCGTCCCTTCTCGCTCGCCGCGCCGGGCGTCAGCGCGTCGCGTCCGTGTTAAATGACAATGGGATCGCGCAAGTGGGACTACTCGAAAACATTTGCCCGTTTCCTCGTCCCCGTCCCCTCCTTTTGTCACGATTCATTCGGGCTTCCGCATAATGACGCCTCGCGTCTATGGAGCAGCCACAGTCGCATTCACGAAGGGGAAAAGGGCCGCCATGCAGTGTCGCGTCGCCTTGCCTTCCGTTCGTTCTTTTTCCGGCGATTTAATTGTTGCGCTAACATTTGCCTCGCGGGTATCGGCTCGAGCACACAAACGTCGTCATGTAAATAATATGATTACGGCCAAGGTAACGCGTATCGATTTGGAGTCGTCTCGTCTAGCTAACGATTCTTTCATTTTGTATCTGTCGCCTAAAACATTCAATTTTCACTGTGAATTAAAGATATTACTTGCATTAAGCAAATTACGTTATACATCTTTTATAGTAATAGCAAATGCATATCTTCTGTTCGAATGCATTAAATTTGCAAATATTAATTAATATTTTTACAATTAGATAGAATTTATCAGTTTACTCTGCAAATGGTAATGATATAAATATCAATTCATTGTAGATAAATATTTACCGAAATACCGCATATATTTGTTAGTCAATTATGCAAGTAATATTGGTATATTATAATATAATGTTTACATAATATATGCTAAATGACATATAATTGCGAAGCCTTTGAATATATATTTGACAATTACATTTGCCCGCTATAGCCAAAAATTTGTTCGTTAGGTTCAGGTTGACCCTAGCATACCGCCGTAAGGCTAATATGCCATAAGGCCAGTTTACCTAGACCAAATTTGCATTCGTGAATATTATGTCCACACGGTTTATATATGGTCGGGATATTGTATAAAATCAAAATACGCTCGATTATACGCAGTTTCACACTAGAAATATATTTCGCATTGAAATTAGCTAAATTTGTGCGACAACTCGGCAATCGCTTTCTACGATAAGATAAGAAGCAGTTTTTTTTATAGCGTCGTGTTAAATAATACTTTCCGCAATTTTGGTCGTAATCAATTGCGATCTCGCGAGACGATTGTTTCCGCAAGACTCGGATATCCGGCGGCTACGCCCATGGTTCAGTACACACGCCTACGTGTGTATACGCGGTCCGGTGTATACGGTCGAATAAACCGGGGAAGAGTTTGTGCAAGCCGGTCTCTCATTAGGTTAGAGCAAATTAGCACGCGAATCCAAACACACGCCGGTTAGAGCCGGCGCGCGGCCCCGTCGAGCCAACCCCGCGACCTCTCCGGGGAGACGTTCCGTTTCGAGATTGATTATCCCCTATCGGCTCGTGCGCAGCGTTTCCTCCGAAACTTAACGGGACCCCGGCATCGATAATGCCGGAGAGAGAACAACCGTAGCCGTGGACGAGGGGAGGAGGAAAGGGAGAGGGGGATGGAGGACGGGGGCGGTCGGTCGGTTGTTTCTGGTTTCGGTGGGGGGGGGAGCAGGAAGTGCGGAGACCGTAAATTTTCCCTTCGGTCCGGATCATAGACCGCGCCAAGGATATACAAAGCGAGTATGCCGCGGTCGGATAAGCTTTGCGGCATACGGTCGATCAATCGACGACGACTATCCTCCCCCTCTCCCCCCCTCCCCCCTTCCCTCCTCTCACCTCCGTGTAAGACGCTTTCCTTCCCCTCTCCTCTCTTCTCCCATTCTTCGAGGAGTTCAGACAGTTTGTTTAACTTTCCGTCCCACGGTTATCGCGGAGAGGAAGGGGAGGGGAGGGGAGAGGCAAGAGGCGAGAGGAAGTTATGCGGTAATTACTTTCCGAAATATTGTCATCGGTCTTTCGCGCTTTATTAAATAAACAACTTATTGCGCGCGATGTAGATCTCGACCGAGATTTTATTGCGAGAAAACTCGGGAGGACTACCTTTCGCTAACCGGTACTCTTTTCCACCGCAACGCGTTATTATTCACTCGGAGCCCTCCGCGGTGCAATCAAGTTATTTGCCAATAAAACAAATCTCTCGACTTCGCGTTTCTGAGGAGATGCGCTAAAAAAAAATGAGGAAAAAAGGGAAACTTTGTATTTATATTGCGTATCGACTGAATAGGATAGGAAATAATAAGAGAAAGCGACTACAAAGAGAGAGAGAGAGAGAGAGAGAGAGGGAGCCGGATAATTGTTCGGAGAGATGCGCAGGAATTCTTCCTCCGTTTCAAAGACTTCACGTGCCAGTGTATGTAGTTTCAAGAGAATCGTGTAAACGTCAGTGGAAAAATTAGCGTCGCGAGACACATATCGTAGGAGATGACGTTGATAAGTCGTGAAAGAGAAATGTGTTTCGGGAATAGCGAGAGAGAGAGAGGACGGAAAGACCGCGATGAAGGAAAAGGGGGAATGCACGAAAGAGGGAGCGGAGACTATCAAATCGGATTTCCAAAGCTCAGTTAATGTATACGATTTCCAGAGGGCGAATTATACCGGGCAAAAAGCGAGGGGTGGAACGCGAAGAACGGTTTCCTGCGACTGAGATCGACCACATAACTTTGAGATTAATTAAATTTAAGCGCTGTTAAAAGGATTAATTAGTAGTACGTACTTCTGCGAGGACACCGAAGCGCTCGGCACAGAATTATGCCGAGACGAAAGTTTCGCCGAAGAGAGGGGTGAGTAGACGGCTGAAGTTAGGGGTTCGTTTGCGCTGCCCGAAGCTTTGGAGACTTGGACAGTTGGTTCCGAGCGAATAGCTTGAGCGTCGTATCAATTGCAACTGTAAATGTTTTGCGAAAGATATTTCCAGGAAAATTAATAACGCGCGGAACAAGAGAAAGATGGGAGTAATGCGATTACGTTTCATAAAAATTATTAATACTTTTTGAGTTTCCAAATCAAATTTCTGATTTATTATATTATTATTATTATTACATTTTTTAATAAAGAGAACAATGCAAAAAAATTAACGCTAAATTAAAATAAGAAAATATTAAACTATAAAAATGTTGAAATACGAAAATATATATTAGAACAAATGTCATAGATATTTCTCACGGCTATGAAAGATAAAACCGGCCATCGAATCTATAGTCTAAATAATAACAATGAACATATACTATATTGCGCTGGCTATTGTAGCGCCAATCTATTGTTAATCCGAAGTTCTCAGGTATTATCTTACTAAATATGCTGCCTAGCTGCGCGCGAAAGTGATATGAGCAAGAACCATTCACAAGCCCGAGTATCTTGTACTTATACGTCGCAGGAGTAACGGTTGAAGTACTCTCTAAAGCGGGCGGACCTAATGTCGAACGGCTCAGTGTCGAAACAGCCAATTCCAGTCTGTTAAGTATGCTTCGCGGTTTGAGGACTAATACTTGTGCCGGGACATTACTAGCTAGCCGGAGTCTCTCATCGAGCGTGTTATACGGAGAAGTTCAATTGCGGAAGGATGCGCCTTTCGTATTTTGAGGTCGGTTTACGATCCAGAGGATACTGGGAAGAGCATTTCAAAATGTTCGTCTGTAAGCTAAATTATTTAGCCACTTCTCCCGAGATCGGAATTTTTCGTATAAAGTTATAAAAGATACTGTGAGCGTTTTAAAATTCATTTTCACCGAGTTCGTCAAAGCGAGACACGCGAGATAAATAAAATATGATTTCGGAATTGTATAGATTAATATGTCGTATATACTATATACATATTTAAAAAAGAGAAATACTTAAATTTTTTCAATTTATCGCGCGATGAAAAAAGCTGGAGCCATGATTAATTCATGAGCGCGCAAAGAGCGTTATAAAAGTGATTTTTTGTCTCTATCTAAACACGAGCGATCAAATCCACGCATGCTTCCGTGAAAGAGAAAAAAAAAGATGATATTACAACGGATTACATGACAGCGGACGCGAAGATCGTTTGCTAATCGTTTAAAATATTTAATTCTGCGCACACAAAGGTCTCCCGATAATCGACGTTAATGATATTCGATTGTCTTTGGTTATACATTATTTGACCGGTAGGAGCGAGAGCGAGAGGTCGTCCCTGGCGGATCGCTTTCAAGGCACGTCTCGGAAATTTTCATCCTCACTGTTTACTTAGCTCGCGCAGGAAAGGGAGGGGTATACTTCCGATTGTGTCGACTTCGCAGCTCGGCGAAAAGTCGCGGTTCTCATCGTCTTTCCCATCCCGCCGATTCTCATACGCATTCTTGCTTCCTGCCATCTCCGCTGCCGTCGCTACTGGAATAGTAAATAAGAATGGGCCCGGCGCCGCGTCCTTTTCGCCCGTATAACGTTCATTTTACCCGGGGAATGTCGGGAATGGCGCCCGAGGAAGGACGAAGGCAAAGTGAAAGGGAGCGAAGAGGGAGAAGGGGGATGCGCGACGACGAGAAAGAGGACGAAAGAGTGAGCGGTGTGGCCCAAGACAGCGGGGACATTGTTCAAATTGCGGAGAGTGGAGACATCGATCACCGTGGTGCCGTCGCAGCTGAGCCTTCGGGGACAGACACAAGCGATCTAACCGTCCCTCTTCTTCCTCCTCTTCAACCTCTTCTTCCTCTCTCTCTCTCTCTCTCTCTCTTTTTCTCTTTATGAAAAGTCTAGCGATTCCATTTTCCGTCAGCTCGTCATATTAAAAAATAGTTTTTTTTATTAAAATTGTTATTTTTTTGGAATTTGATGCATTGTATATGTGTCTAATGATTCTAAATATCAATTATATACTTTCAATCTTATTCTCTTATAAGAATTAATTTAGATATAATAAGCAATTTTCTTCCCTTTCCATTTTTTTTGGTTTTTTTCTTCGATCGTTTTTGTCTATAGGAACGATGCATTGGAAAATACTACGTGCTGATCTTTAAGAGTATCCATTCTCCTGTCATCACAATTGATGTTAAGCATCGTTTCTGAACTTTTGTCTGTGTATAGCTTCTATCGAATCGATACGTCTCGCATTCGAGGGTCGGTCAATATTCACGGGAGATCGAGCGATGAAATTCGTAGGGTAGGAAGACCTACCGTCTACCGTAGGACGGAAAGCCGTGAATCAGAGGCCAACACTTCCGGGATGTGCGAGTTAAACTTTTATTTCCGACGAGTTTGCATGCGCGACGCGACGCGACGCGACGCGGCCATCGGCCGACTCTGGATTATGCTCGCGTATTTTTTACATGTAAAATGTCGCGCGACTGTCAAAAATGGAAATAACTCTGTGTTTTTGTTACTTGGAAATTTTTACAGCTTGCGAACTGTGTGTTTGTGCAGATAACAAAATCTAATAACAATTTTGCGAATCAAAATAGATTGAAATATTGACGCGAACATCTCGATTTATATATCGATAATGGGACGTATCGAAGAGAAAATGTTACAAAATCCTTGGTGCTTATTCCCGTCAACTTAAAAAAGCGAAATCGATATCTGGACCAATCGATCGTGTCGACTAATCCGACTTGAGAATATGCATTCACCGTTAACCGTTGCCACGAGTCGTGTATTCGATTCCAAATCCAGATAGATATAAGTGGCACGATAAAAAAGCTTGACGAACAGAAGGGCAGCGTGAATGCTGATTTGTGCGCAAACGGCCTCGCTTTTTCCGTCTGGCGTTTCTGCCAGTCGGCGGAAACAAAAAATTCTTGTATCCGGAAAAAAAAAAATAAAACGGGGCGTCGACCGACGAGACACCGCTCACTCTCGCACACGTCGCATCGGATAGCACATGAGCAAGAGCCAGACGGAGCATCCAATCCTAATAACGTTGAAATTTTTATACGCCGACATGGGCAAATAAATTTCTTGGATCGCGGCCAGTGCAATGCTCTTCCCCTCCGCCTCGCCATGCGCGCCCTTTTTCCTCGCGTTCTCTGATTTATTCGAGATCCACTCCGGTATTTATCTCCCTATCGGATACGACGTCGATTTGCTTTCGGTTGAATATTCAAGGACGCTTTGTGCCATCTCCTTGCGTCGTCGCGTCGTTCGGTTATTAGGTGCTCTACTTTTGCTCGCGGTCGGCGGCAATTGCCGCGACGAATTATTGAGCGACGATCGGTTCTCGGGCCAATTATCGAGAACGATAGTTTCCCGTAAAATACTCAAGCCGTCTTAATTAATTACGCAAAGCCGCAAAAGACGCGCTGTTACGAGGAGCCGCGAATATGTTCCTTTGCCGTTTAACGTAAAGTAAAAGAACTAAAGCAAACAAATTTTCTCTTTTTTTCTCTCTTTTTTTTTCTGGTATATTATTTATTTCATCTCGGCATCTAGAATCAATCCGACTCTCCTTTATATAATCGCGAGTTCTATTTATAAAATATCTTTTTGCTTTGCTCCTAGCTTCTTTATTAACCTGGTATTTTTATCATGAGAAATTAAATTCAGATATACACATATAACTCTCTTTTTGCTTATTTATTATTCTAATGAACTTATTATTCTGATAATTATCAGAAAATTGATATTAGATTTTGATTGAGAATATATGAGTCATAAGTATGTTTTAAAGCTTCGTAAGCGTGTTCCTGGATAAAAAGTATGAACAAATGTTTCTGTGAATATTATCCCGAAAATGCTTCTTTATTGAAATAATGTACGCGAATAGATTTCATAATAACTGAGTTTCAGATCAGATTATTTTTCTTTTCCAAGATGTTGTGTCTCTAGTGTTTTGATGTTTTGGTTCTAGGTCGTGTTTGTTTATCAGCATACGCTACTAAGATCCGTTGAAAGAAAGGGGAAGGGAGTTTTAAGCTTTTGTATACAATAAGAAACAATAATCAGTCAGTATGTTCGAGGCAGTTCAACCGAGCAGTATTGATCCATTAGTTTACATTAATAGTATAGAGAATGTTTTCATTTGAAGAAATGAGTGATATTATTATATATGGTAAAATGCAAAACTTATTTATGATTATTATTTCAATAATGTAGTCTCGGTCTAATGTTCATATTTTTTATCTGTACATATAATTTTTTAACGTATTAAAACGTATTACTTTGATTAAAATCTTTTTATATAATTTCGATATATTTATATTTTACAGATCTCGATACATATGTGTTCTACTTTGCCGTTCACATCGTATGGGTGAGTGATGAATTTTTTTTTATCTTACAATTAATCTCTCGGCATTATCCGCAACTGTTATTTTACAAAAATATCAATTCGTAAAAATTTTAATTTGCAATGATGCAGCAGTTAAGTTTTCTGTATTATTCTTAGAAATTATGATTGAAAAATGTATATACAGAGTCTGATATTCGCGAAATTATATACTAGGGCAAAAAAGTTATCAAAAAATTAAATAACAAAAGTATGCGAACATTTTTTTATTCTAATTAATAATTTCTGAAATATATAAATGTTTAATCAGAAACTACATTTTAACAATCATCTGTTTGCACATGTGATATTAATGGTTGTGCACTTCAAGACTTCTTTTAATCTAATATTTCCACGAGAAATTAAAGTTTTATTTGCTAACAAATTAGCTATTCGTTAATACATTCAAATTTCATTTTTTGTGGTGCCAAGTAGTTAGATTAAACGGTTATAATCTCGAGACGCGAATATGTTCGTTCGGTATTCGTAGTATACAATGACGCTCAAAAGCTCCGACAAAGGGGGTACATGCATACCTCGAATGAATGGAAACAATGCGACAGAGGCAGTCGATGGCGAGTTGAATTGTGGCGGCAACTTATCCGGGAGTTACGCCAACGCTCGCCATCCTACTTCGGAAAGTTTAAAAGCGAATCCAAGTCCTCCGTCTAGCAAATTTCTCTACACTGTAATTATTAATATATCCGCGTAGTTTTGTTTGGATTCATATCGTTACAAATATGCTGTGTCGTGACATTAATTCAGAAACACGGCAACAGAGTTGTCTCTCTTAACGATATAGGTTGCTTCAGATTTATTGATTTTTCTTCCGAAAAAATAGGAAAAATTATGAGAATCACATTTCAACGAGATATCAATAATATTATTAGCTCTTTTTTCTATCAAAAACAATTGAAAATATCAAGGACAAATACAATTTTATTTTCTAATTAATTTTATAGTTTAACAAAAAGTAATTTGAGTTTTAAATTATATTAGAATATCAAATATGAAAAAAAAAATCACGGAAAATTTTGCTTTTAAAATTTTTTTTCACACATACACAAGTTGTTACTTAGAAAAACTCTCGACTCGAAATCCGTCAAAGAATATACGTTGACAAAGGAAAGAAATGAAGTTTCGTTCGTAAAAATTCTGCAAATTTTCATATCTTTGTATATTTTATCTCAAATGCAAATAGTCGAGATAACTTTTCAAGACTTTTCCTACCTACGCGAATCTCTTGCGTCTTAGCGGTAAGACTCGAGAGATGGAAGACAATTCGCGTCGTTTTCGCGGAAACGAAAATCGCGGTGCAATTTTAATTTCGTTACTCGTGAAATGCCGGATTAGAGCGGCTTAGAAACGGCTGTTGACTGCCGCTGCGCAACGCGGGTATTCGGTGCTTATACGTTTCAACGCGATGAATATTTAGCGACGGCGTTTCAAAACGTTAAGACGCCTCGTAGAGACGAGCGACTGTATTCCAAGGTTAACCCTATCTTCACCTACGAATTCCTAGCACATTTCCGCAGAGCGTTGTAATGTGGGATACATTTCCACATTAACGTTCCGACAACGCGAATTTGCCGCGAGCTGCCATACGAATGACAGTTGCAGGTTTATACCGCTCATGTTTGCTTTAGTTATGTCACGTTACATTGACTCTAAACGACATTCATTGCGCATTACAATGAAAATCTCTCAAGCGTTCACGCGCGCCTCTCTCTGGTAATCTTATTAGAATATTATATTTAAAAAATCTTTCTCGTATATATATATATATATATATGCGGTTATAAGTTTAATCTATTTATCTAATCTTTCTCTGTCCTAAGTTTTTCTCGCCTATTATAAAGAGCAAACGTTTAGATTAAATAAAAAAATTTCATTTATTACTTAGCACTTTTTAATAATTGTTTTCACTCTAATGACATATAAAGAGAATATACATGTCTGTGAAATTGTTCATTTTCGGTTTATTAAAAATAATAAGCATTTAATATTGAAACGAAATGTGAAGAATAATATTAGAAAATTTTTCGTCTCTATTTTTTAACATTTCATAAGCGAATTTTATGATGAAACTATGAAGGACTGGTTACTTATTATCTTATGAAGTTTAGGACAGGAATTTTTATAAAAAATTTAATTGCAATATGATTTAGACTGGCACAGAATAATCTTATTCTTCATAAAAATATTATAATCCGAAATGAGGTTTTTCTACTTTCTATATCATTCAAATATCGACAAGTGACATTAAATTTGCATCGCGATGCGCGGGACGCGCGTTTTAGAAAAGGCGGGAAAAGTCAATGACTCCAATCGATTCCCTTGGGAACTGTAACGCGCGAATCGCCGCGAATTTTAATCCACCGTGTTCAATTAACGAACGCTTGCTGAGCCGTGACGCATCAGCCGTATCATCGCGTGTAACGATTGCTTTCGTAGTGCGAGCCGTTGCAGCGCCGTTCGCAAATTGGAAAGCGACGCGCTTCACGCTCACGCGCCGGTGGCCGCGCGGCACGATCAGCGCGTTAATTATACAGATCAAGGGACGGTGCGTTGGGTGTATTTTAGGTAATTGGGAGTTTGCCGGAATCGTCGCGCGCCCCTTACACCGCCGCGTCACGCCTCCGTAACCTCTGTGGAAGCGCCTGTGTATGTACGCACGTGCGCTTCTCTCGAGTATCGAAGGAGATAATGCCGGTGAGAAAAGCGATAACGGAAATAAGATGTATTTCTCTTATCTTTACTTTTAATTCTTAATAACTTGATGATGTAAAATGTCAAAATATTACATATTTAAAAAAGAAAAGATTATAAATAAATTTGAAAAATAAAATTTTTAAGAGAGAGTTGCAATTCACAATATTACAATGCAGACTTTTGAATATTTTATGCGACGCGAGAAAGAGAGAAAAATATATAAACGAATTCCAATTTTTTAAAAAGGCACTTAAAACAGAATAGTAACAATATCCATCTAACGCGAGAAAGCGTGGTCTCAATAATTTCCGAGTTACGACAGCCACTTCGTTTATCGATCTCCGGGAGTCGGTCCATTTTTACCTGGATGCGGCAGGGAGGCGTTCATCCGGCTGGATATCATTTATTTAGAATACACTCGCTCTCTCGCGCAACGCGAAGCTTTTATTATTTACGAAACCTCGATACACACCGTTCGCGCGCGCGGATGGAACGATACGTAAAGTGATTGGAAATTATATGTAGTCGCGCAAAGGAGAGTGGGAGGACACGTGCGAGGATTACTACGTCGGCCAACGTTATTTTCATGCGGTAAGGTCGATCGAATCGAACAACACGTCGGGACGTCGGAAAAGCTCGTACCATCGTTCGCCGATCCGTTTGTGATTTAGCGCAGCTGCAATCGCGCGATTCTGTCGACTTGCGCGGTCGGGTGGTGGTTTGCGAAAGGGTGTAGGGTAGGTCGCCGCCGCCACCTATGGACGCATCCACCTACCGGTTTGTGCCTCGTGGCGGATGACTCTCGTAGACTGGTGTTAGGGATCCATTAGCTAATGGCCGCACCAGCCATCTGCTCGACATAGCTTTTATTCATCCATTGCATCCTCCCTTCCTCCCCCTCCCATCTTTCTCTCTCTCTTTCTCTATCACTCATGCTTGCACTCTTCATCTTTTTTCCTCGTTACTTCGCTGTCCTGCGGCTTAGTACGGCCCACTATACGAGCCAACGATTCATTTATTCATATTCTCTTTCCTTTTTCCTCTCTCCTCTTGGGCGAACAGTGCGGTCGTTTGCTAACTTACAGCATGATTCCTTCATGCTTTTTGGACAGATCAGCGACAATGTCGGAAGGAAGTCGAGATGTTATATTAATTCGCGTCGACGGGCGAGTCTTGGCAAAGAAACGAAACAAGTCTGTCTCCGCCTTTCGTTTGTCGTGTGTATTCGCGTACTTTTCCGCTGTCCACGTACTTATTCCCTCGCTAGTTGAATGTTTTCGAGAATCTCGTGACGATGGTTAGGCGAGTTTTCGGCGGGGAAGCTATGGAAAAGTGTTCGGCGATCCACTTGGCGTTGCCAGTTCGGTCGTTACGTCTTACTTGGCGAGAGAAGAGTTCGCTCAATTCCCGGATAACGAGAGTAGGAAACTTCCCGCCACAGAAATCTCGACACGTGAATGCGACCGGTGTACGATGCGGCCTTTAAATATCGCCCCAATTCGTTCGTACGATTCCGACGCGATCCTTGAGTCGCAGTTTTACCGCGAGAGTTTCCCGCGAGAAGGTCCTTACTCCGGCCGCTTAACGAGGCTCGTTATTTCGCGTCGCGATCGAAGCTTCGAGGACGTCGTGCGTTAATGATATTTGCATGATATGCGAATGTCGTTGCATTCACTAGATTATGTGGCATTGACGTCACATGCGGTCATTGCATTAAATGAGAATTAAAAATATAATTAAAATTTTCCTCATTAATTGTAGTTTTACGAAATAATCTCTGTTGGATACAAATTTAACGGAGTAAAGTGAGTAAAATTCTAATAATTAAAAAAGCTTGTGATTTTAATATTTTAAATTTAAAAAACTTCTTAAAAGAATAAAAGTCGCAGGCAGATTCTGCGAGTAAAATACAAGGAGGGAGGGCGGGATTAAACTGTCTTGCTCTTGACATATTACATATACTACGCAGGGTTTTTACGTCCAGTATTTTACGCACACAATCAACGTTTTACGTCCACGGTGGACACGACGGTAGATACGACGAGCGATATATTCGGCAAAATTAGGTATGCGTGTGTATGTGAAAGGGGGGGGGAGGGAGGGAGGGAGGAAGGGAATACATAACGTTATTACAAATTTAGATGAGATGCGCGTGTGACGATGCATAATTCGCGCTATCACGGAAAATATAACGTGCAAGCTTTTGTCGTCATTACCGTTCTCGCTTCCGTCAAGAGTGACAGAAACGTACGAATTCGTAGCGAGCCCGAAGGAGGTGCGCGTAGAATTTAATTTCCGGTCGCTAGTGTCGCTTATCCAAGACCAAGTGTCATGGAAACGAATACTTGTATCTTTACGACAAAAGCGCCTCGACTTCCTCTCCGTAGGATTAATGATACCATTGTCTGGCAATACTTAACGCGCTTGAAGAAATGAATCTTATTCTAGTAATTTAAACTCGTCGGCGACTCGGTTCGACGACTTTAATGAGCTTTGAACTTACTTTAACACGCTAATCAATCTTAATTCCAAATTAATGATAAAATTTAGGGATTTTACTTTGCAATAAATCATTCTATTTCGCGCCATACATATAGAAAACGGGAAAAGTGACAATCATTTATTACGCATCAGCGATTAATCTCGTCGCAGTTTTTGCGGAACAGATGTTCGCCGAGCGTCATTTTTTTCAATATCATAAATTACGTTCGCCAGCATTTTCCCCAACAAATTGCACGCAGGAGTTTGCGAGACTGATTCCACATAAATTTCTGTGATTATCACGCGGACAGTGATCCGCCGTGATTTTATTCACGGTCGATCGAATCTCCCTTAACCGTGCGTCTTTGTTTGATGATCCGTGGGTCCGCCGGTGAGGCTGGCACGGTCGAAAGGGCCATGTGCTGGGTACTTAAACGCGTGATATATGCGATGTACGGTGCTGCCCACAGGTATTCGCCTTGTGTACCTGCTTGCTTGCACAGGTACACAGGCATGAGCCCGCTCTCTACGCATGTTCGCCTACTTTACATCCCGATGAGTAATGCGCCGCGGTCCCAGCATTAAAAGCGCCAGTAACGTCGACTTCGCCCGGAGGCCATGGCACGGCGACCGTCGTGGAAACCGTACCGACGAGATGATAGACGAGCAGGTTTAATGATAATAATAGCCTTTAAAAAAATGCCGTTGAAAAAATTCTACAGCGTCGACGGGACGATTACGGGGATGAACGAGCGTTCCTCGGCGCGTTTTCACGACGCGCGGATGAGTCGCGTGAGCATAAAAATTGCCCGTTACTAAAATTGATACCTCGGATCGGCAATTATCGACGCGACACATTCGGGATAAACGTTATTTTTATCTAAATATTTTTTGACGAGATTTTGCGACGCGTCATGTAAATTCAAACTGTCGACAGCACGTATATATTACTTGATAGCGCGATTGACGCACGAGATAGTATTGAAAAAAATACAGAGAAGTATTTCGGAGATTCTTCGTTTTTAATGTACTGGGATAAAAATAGCATATGTTATACGATAAGCTTCTCGATAAATCATTCTCGATAAATTCATCGAGACCCAGATCTTTTTTATGACCGCTTTCGACACTAGAGAGGATGCAAGGAGAGCAGCTCATATGGGAATTGCACATACGATACGAATACGTGATAGGATCGGCCGCCGTTTGTCACTTTTATTGACATGTGAGAACTGTGCTAACAAGTGTGTGTCTCTCATATATATATATATATATATATATATATATATATATATATATATATATATCATGGTATCGTACGTTCCGTATTTTCAAAAAATCGTTATTTATCATCATCTACGTATCTTTCTTAAAATAGATCTTTCTTAAAAGCGATCTACAAATTGATAATTTATCATTAAATTAATTAATATTTTATATGTATATATAAATTTTATCGTATCTAAAATCGTATACAAAAAATCGTATGTATAAATATGATATGAATGTTTAAAGCTAATACATTAACATTAGTAAAAGAAGAATTTACGTTACATTCTGATATTAATTTTGTTGATCAGTTCAATTACATTACCCAATAATTCCACAATATGATACATACATTATTCGAAGTGGGCTTAATTTTGCTTTGCGGTTTAGTGGTAACATCGAGTACATTGTTACCTAATTTACTAATTGAAGAATACCATAGTTTAGCCGCATTCGAGAATTGTTAATACAATTCTCGAATGCGGCCACGCTTTTCTCATAAAAAGCGCGCAATGATATCTTCATGCTTCGCACTCAAAAGTTCTTATCATGCAGTATGCAATTATATACATAAATTGTACCGAGTTTATATTTTCAAAAATAAATAGTACGTTGTGTGTATCAATTCCACACGTATATGTGGCATTCTAGTATTCTGGAAAAATTATGTTCCCGTTGAATGTTATTACATCATTAATCATTAACGTCACGTTGATAAACAGAGTTATATATAAATAAAAAAGTAATTTTTATCCGGAGCATGACTTTTAAGTTATCGCAACTCTTTTGCTCGACGCGTCGGAGTAAGTACAGCGTAGAACTCGACATTGTTGTCTCGGAGTCTCGCATTACACGTCTGTTTTCCTCCAAGAAGTGTACCTACTAATTACTCCCTGTGTCAGTCTCCTCGTTAGCTTTAGACGAGTGCAATGTTATAGCGAAGAGAGGAAATTCCGGATAAAGGCGGAAACGTTTTAACGCATTTGATCGATACTGTGTCCTAAAATTTCCTGTGCCATGATTTTCTTGCATAAATAATACAATCATATGTTGACAGTATTTTTTGCACGCTGCCGAATTAATTATATAAAGATTTATTATCTCGAGTATAAATAATATATTGTCGTTTTTTTCAGTTAAATTTCCAACAAAGTCTAGTAATTTCATTAAATATTATTACAATTCGATGCAAATTTATAAAGCTCGCGAATCGTAGATGCACTGGTGATAGTTGTCTGTCGTAAAATTGAATGTCGGATGACGGAAGCAAATAGGTTGTCCGCGGGAATACCTTCGGGAAAGCAAATACCAGCAATCACTGGCAATCGAGATAACCAGCGATATAACACGATTCAGTTTACAATTACTCACTCATCCGACTTGGTGTTGACTCTCGGCGATTGTTTCCTTCAACAAGTGCCTCTTCTAATTACTCGTCGACCGAGAGTCCTCGTTAGAGTTTCTCGTAGACTGCAGAGACGGAGTCGGTAATAAAGGAGCAGTCGAGAAAAAAAGGAAGAGACGGTCGCGGCAAGGCGGACCGTGAATCAGCCCGGAAGACACGACAAAAAAAAAGTAGAGAAAGAAATGAGAAGCGAGAATGCGCGCGGTCGAGTTTTCGTATTGCCGGGGATTCCTTAAAAATTTTTTCTTGCTCCGCGTCAATTATAATTGTGGTATTGTGCGAGTAAACAGGCGTGTGCGAAGAAAGAAAGAGGACGAAAGAAAGAGACAAGCATAAAAATTTTATACAATCTTTTTATACAATTTTATACAAGAAGTTTAAAACGCAGTAAATATTATTTTTTAAAGTTTTAGTTCTCTCTCTTTGAACTATATTTTAACTGAATTAAAAAATAAGTGATTGAAAAACAGATTCCGAATATATACAAAGTGCGTAAGGAAGAACTAAGTAGAATCGATATAGGATTAATAGTTGAGAATTATAAATTTCTAGATTGATATATCATGCTCCATTACCCACTAGAGAGATAATGGGATGTATAGGAGAATGTGACGTGCAATCGATCGTACGTACATTATGTGTGTCGAAACCATATGTACATATATATGTGTGTGTGTGTGTGTGTGTGTGTGTGTGTCTAATGTAGAAACTATCGCTATTGCCGTTTGTAGAACCTACCTCTACCGCGAGTCTAAATATAATCAATGAATATGCATTGTACGATGCAAACGCGACGGTGAAACGTATTCAGGTGGAAGGAAAAAACCATAGAAACGGAAAAAATCGAGTAAATTATTGGCGGCTACTTAGTCGTGTTTGTTGTACCGATGGTAATGATCGAAGATGAGAGGCAAGTGTAAAAAGGGAATACTCGCTGAGACGTGTACCGGAAGAAAGAGGGTTGAAAGGAAAGGCAGAAATGAATACACATCGGTGTCAAAGCGCTTCGGAACGGACAAGGGGGCCGCTTTTGTTGTGCCTCTCGCTACGTTATTAAAATTGGCCCCGCAGAAACACTTAACGGCGTGACGAGTAGCTCCAGGCGTTCTGAGATACGTGTCTTCCCATCACAGAGGCACTTGGTATTTCTCGATTTATTTTTTCTCCGCTCGCTCGTATCGGCGTCATCACAAATCATCAGTGAAATTTTGTCGTGGCCATTTTACAAGTTTAACTTTATTCAATTTCACTTTTATTCACTTTAAGCCGTTTAATTACGATAATCGATAAGAGATTCTAAATATATGTGATTATTGAATAATAATTATTTGAATTTAAGAATTTATTTTACTATAATGATATTTTTATCTCTCTTTTTTTACATATTTATGTATGTAATAATCATGTCAATGCGAGATCTGATCAATGGCCTCGATACGTTCATGCAAGATAAAATTTAAAATAATTCCACGCTAAGAATTTCCGATTCTCCGTGAGACTGTCTCGATGTTTTCGAAAAGAGAAAAAAAAAAAAACACATACGAGTCAAATGTTTATTTACGGCCAAAAATGCAATGTTACGAAACGCTCGTTGACTTAAACGAGCTTTTATGATGTATATAGAAACTCTTGCGGTACGCAACTCGCAGGAAATCATACTTGACGGCACGCTTGAGTCAGCTGCCCTTTCTTGGAAGCACACGAGGCAATCTCGAAGACGCATCCACTGCTTTATCTGCTCATTCACGGATACGACTGCGAGATGCGGAACGGCTGTATCGAATGTCCCGACTTGGGCTGATTGCCGCAATACCGGGAAAAGGCTTAACGAACGGATTGTTGCTTCGTCGGAGCGTGTGACGCTCACACGGGAGGATGAATGTCTGACAAGTAATAAAAGGCTTTTTTTTTCCCCGACCGTGCACGGAGATATGCGCAATGGCCATATCTCTGCACACGCCCTTGAAACATGCCACGAGAGAAAAAAAAAGACTTGGAATTATATTCGGGCAAACTAGATGGGACAGTGATTGACGCCATCGGATCTAAATTGTCAGGTTCATTCGTTCGCGCGTTGAGTGATTGATATCAAGTAGATTACGGCGATATTGTAGAAAAAATAAATGATATAAATAGATATATCAAATCTCACATTTTAATAATTATTGATATTGCTTTTTAATATTGCGATAAAACATTATCGTAATAGCGTCGTTGCTTCTCGTTAGTTGCGATGTCAAATTAATGAGAAAATTATTTCAGTAGCAAAATAACCATATTTGAATATTAAATGTTATATAGGTATAACACTTAATATTCCGTATGTACATGTATATAATGTCGATATTGATATCGGATTTTGCAACTTTTTATACAAGCAATCAAGCATTTATTCGTTAAAAGCGCAGTTGAGTTTATGAACTTAACGATACAGTAATTAAACTTGGCATAATGCGCGAAGCGATACGTGTAAAGAGCACACATTTAATTATTAATTTCTTCCCGTAAACGAGCGCGTTTGTGCTTTGATGATAAGTCGAAGCCCGGGCTATATCGTGCAAGGAAATACTCGCCGATATTGAATATCCGCTCATCTAACTGCGCATCTCGCGGTATACGAGAAATTGCTTAACGAACAAGCTATAGACTCGCGTAACGAGGTACACTAATTCGCGTTCTCGTCTACGGTGCGCGTGCAACCCTTAAGGAAGCTTGACGGATAATACGCAATATTGCAGGCTGCGTTCTGTAGATGGAAATTAGTTCCGTGTTTTGGCGTGGCGGAGGGGGGGGGGAACTATATGCGAAACGAAAATCGAATTGCGCGGCTCGTCGGCCGAAAACGTTTTCGTTATTGCGACTTAGCGCGCGCGCGCCCGTCGCGTGTATCTTGAATATTCATTCCCCGTGTCGCGTCACAATACGCTATTGTTGCATTCCAATAGAATGCTGCTCATTGTTCATAACGCTTGCACGGAGGGGGAAGAGAGAGAGAGAGAGAGAGAGAGAGAGAGAGAGAGGGAGCGGACAGCATGGTGCGCCGCTCGCGCAAAATACTGACGAAATATGGGAGCTAGAAGCGTTTTCGAGCTTTCGGAGCAACTCGATTTTTGCGCCGACATGCAACAGCATTAATTCTCTAATCCTTTTGTGCTCGCTTGATGTCAGTGCCTCTGCTTTATAACGCTGTTTTCGCGATTCTGTCTGAACGCGGCGAAATGTAAGGCGCGGCGATGCTCGGTGAAGTTT